>NW_008667699.1:0-1122 GCF_000695815.1 Acanthisitta chloris
TGTTGATTGGTTTTCCTTCTGCCAGTTTCAATGCTCTTATGAGAGCTATCAATTCAGTCTTCTGGGCTGAAGTTCTTACTGGTAAAGGTTTAGACTCAATTACCTCTGTGGTGGTGATCACTGCGTATCCAGCCATCCTGGTTCCTTGTTTAACAAAGCTCCTGCCATCAGTGAACCAGTCCGGGACTCCAGGAAGAGGTACTTCTTTGAGGTCAGGGTGACTGGAATAAGCAGCTTCTGTAGTTTCTAAGCAATCATGCACTAGAGGCTCTGCTCCCTCTTTTCCTTCCAAGAACCAGGCTGGATTCACTGTGTTGGTTATTTGTATATTTACATTGTCTGCTTCTGCCAGAATAGCTTGATATTTCAGAAATTGTGAGGGAGACAGCCAATGATTTCCCTTCTGCACTAGGACTGCTGAAACGGTATGTGATACTAAAGCAGTCATTTTCTGCCCCAGCGTAAATTTTCTGGCTTTCTCAATGTTTATGATTACTGTGGCTACTGCTCTTAAGCAACTAGGCCACCCTTTGCTTACTTCATCCAGTTGTTTTGAGAAGTAAGCTACTGCTCTTTTATATGGGCCTAGTTGCTGAGCCAAGACCCCCACAGCCAGTCTTTGCCACTCATGTGAAAATAGCCAGAAAGGTTTTGTAACATCTGGAAGCCCTAGAGCTGGGGGTCTCATGAGTTCTCTCTTGAGGTTTACAAAAGCCCTTTTGGATTCTTTAGTCCAGAGAAAAAAACCTCCATTTGACTTAAGTAAGTCATACAAGGGTTTAACAGAGATCTATACCCCTGTATTCACAGCCAGCACCAACCTGCCATTCCCAAAAAGGTCCAGAGTTCCTTTGCAGTCTGGGCTCTGGGTGTCTGGCAGATGGCTTCTTTCCGTGCAGTCCCTCGAGAGCCCTGTCCCCCTGATACTTCGTATCCCAGGTAGATTATTTGTTTCTGCACCAACTGAGCCTTTTCTCAAAAGAATCAGTATCCACTAGGTCCCAGGAAGTTTAAAAGACTCACTGTCCACTACATGTATTATTTTCAGTTTCTGTAGTTATCAGTAGATCCCTTTCCAAGGATAATACATGTGAATCCTGTGGTGCAGTATTAATTCTACAT
>NW_008667700.1:0-28157 GCF_000695815.1 Acanthisitta chloris
CAGCCTTACCAATGCTAACTACAGGGGGCGGATCACTTCCCTAGTCCTGCTAAAATTCATTTTCTCCATTTAATTTTAACAATTATGAAAAGGAAGCTACACTTACAGCATGTCTTCCTCTGAAATAAAAAAATGAAGAAAAAATCCTCCAAATGAGGAAAAAGATAGTTTGGGGGCATACGTGAGCACGATGCAAAATCATCGCTTGGGCTCAACTTTGGCATACAAATTCCTTATTCTGAAAAGAAAACCTCTCTCCAGTAAAATTGTCCCTGCTTTGAAAAAGGCAAAAACATTTAAACTGGACATAGAAACTACTTTTTCCGTGTCAAACTAACTTGGTGCTAAGCAATAGGACAAGAGGCAATGAGCAGAAACTGATGCACAGGAAGTTCCACCTGAATATGAGGAAGAGCTTCTTTCCTGTGAAGGTGACCAAGCACTAGAACACACTGCCCAAAGAGGTTGTGGATGCTGCCTCACTGGAGATATTCAAAAAGCTTCTGGACACAATCCAGTGCCATATGCTTTAGAACAACCCAGCTTGAGCAAGGAGGTTGGACCAGATCACCTACTACCCCTTGTAACCTTACCCATTCTGGGATTCTGCTTTTTGAAAGCATAACATACATATCACATATGATTCTATGATGCCCATTTCTATGGACACTTCTAATTTTAGAGGCAAAAGAAGAAAAATTAAAAGCACTGGAATTGGAAAAATGTGTGACAATAATGCTGCATTGATGCATTTCAACTCGCTCTCTTCTCAACAGGTGTTTTATACTCCAAGATTAGAACAAGGTACAAGGTTGTAAAGGCACCTAAATCTTAGTTTAAGGAATAACTGCAACACAATCTCAGATGAAATGTATTATTGCAAATGATATAATAATACATCATTATTGCATATACTTTATACTCGAGAATCAGGATCAATGTGTAATGGGAAAGGTGTTCCCAGGTTCTTTAGTCTAGAGTCTTGGTATCATAAATAATCATATAGAAGTTTTTTAATCAAGGAACCAAGGGCAAATCTACCTAGTTATTTCTTCCCCACTATTCTATTCAGAAAGGTTCCAGAACTTTTAATTAATAACTTGTATGAATTAATGAATGTTTAGAGACATATAACCTTGTGACTACCACCCTGTATGTTTATATATTTCTACACTATTCCTGTGTTTATGCTTCCCTTCTTTCCCAGGTGATTTTACTGAGAACAATCATCTTCCCCTCTCAAGACTGTGCTGTGTTTGGATAAAAAACCCAACCTGTTTCCTCTTGCAAGGCTTTCCTATCTACTTACCACTGAAATAATTATTTACACCTGTCTAAGTGTAAACTAATGTTTCTTGAATGGAAAAGTGTTCAACTACTATGTACAACACCTCAGAAGCAGCGGCACATATAATGGTATACACACATAATGAGTATTTCCATATCCACACCAGCAGTAGTGTCAGGGTGAGGATACTTTTTTCTTATGGTTGGACAATACTGATGGAATGTAGCTGGCTTTGATCGCTAATTTTTCTGCCCAGGTAATTCTTTTCCTATCAGTTCCAGGTGATGAGCTTCCAACGCAAAGGAAGGTTTCCTATTTTCAGTCTGTAAGTACTATATAACGCACTCTGAGGCACTGTATTTCATTGTTATTTCTTTTACTTCAGGTTTAACTGTATCCACTCTGCTATGAATATTATATGCCAATACTGATATTTTAAAACTTTGTGTTTTGGCCAGGGCACTCATAATTTTTAATATATGTCATTAATATATTGTGATCTATGCCAACACTCAATTCTTCAAGAACTTTTTCAGTATCTTCTTTTCAGTTTAATCCTTCCTTTTTTAACAGTGCCTTCAGTTATATACTTTTGCTTGTTTTTACTCAGATTAGTGAGCTTACTCATTAGACCTCCTTTTATATTAGCTCCTAATTTTCTTGCGGTACCTCAACAAACTCTTTGTCAAAATCACAGAATGGTTTGGGTTGGAAGGGACCTTTGAAGTCCAACTTTCCCACTGTGGGTGGGCAGGGGCATAATTCACTAGAGCAGGTGACAAGTCATCAGAGGATTCTGACCCTCTTTTCTCGCTTACTTTTGCTTCACTACAGATTGATTCTCCATCTAAAGCCACTATAGATGAAACCTACATTAACTCATCTTTGCCTATTATGGGAAAGCAGTGTACAAGAGAAAAAAATGCTCTGCATCTGTGGTACTGCTCTGTATCTACAGTTGGCAACATGTTTTATGGTTTGATACTTTAAGCTGAGCAGTAAGAGCACAAGTGCAGTTTAAAAAAGTAGCAGTGACTTTAATAGTGACTTTTACTTCTTAACACTTTGAATCACATACCCTACAGCTCTTCAGAGTGAGGTATCACTATCTGTTTCCACTTTAACAAAGACAAATACAAAGATAAGATATAGAAATACCAATCAACACAAAGAAGAGCTTGAAGCACATCATCCAATAGCAGAATCCAAAGCATAACAGGCTGCAAGAAGCAAGTACTGTCAATTTGACAAGGACCTCAACAACTCTCACATCAAAGACATCCAAGCTGAACATTTTCACAGTGCCTCACACCTCTGTCCTTTTTCTCCTTTTCAATTATTTCCTTTATTATATGGGACATACCCCAGGTATCATAATTCCAGGAAATTAATTCTGGCTGATTGCCAGTGAAATTTCAGCAAAACCACTGCAGTCTTCTCTCCTTCAGTGAGTCCCTAGCTTTCTAGAAAGATCCCAAAGAGTATCAGCTTGTTGTTATAAATTGCTCTCTAAGAACTATTAAACTTACCATCAGTGGAACGTTTCATTAAAATCACCATCATGTTGGGATTCATGGTGGGAATAAAAGGAAATAGGAGAGTTGCTATACCATACTCCATAAAGGAGAAAAATGTAAATATAAAGGCTGAAATTGCATTGAGGACATGACAGAGAAAAACAGTAAACTGGCCTCAATGCTAATTTCCATTTTCTTGAATGGAGTTCTTTAACCAGGGTTTACAAGTACCTAGACAACTACCTCTGAATTTGCTTTTCAGAGAATCATATCCTCCATTTCTCCATGCTGAACATTTATCTCCAATGTTGCTCATGTGTCTGTTTAAACTTGTTTACATATTAATTGTGTAGTTCAAACTTCAATTATTGTTTGTATTGTTGTATTGTTTGCATTATTGTACTCTTTAGCTTTCCTTGACATAGGTGACCCAGCCTATTTTGTTGGATGCTTTTTAAAAAAGGAAAGAAAGGATGGTGCTTGTCCCCAAATGTCTACAGCAGAAGTCAAGTTCCAGACACTCAGGAAAGTGCTTGGAGAATCCTTGCCTGCATCAACATTTTACAACTTCACCACAGAGATGCAGGCAACTGATTTTTGTGAGCATGGACTTTAATATTTTTTAAAGGAAAGTTTTAACAAGAACAGAGAAGTAGTTCTGATTTACAAGGACCTCTTCTCAAAAGCAAGGGAAAGCATGAGATAAAGCACACTGAGATTTGTTAGTTCAGTAATGTGTTCTTTTGACTTTTTTTTGTGTGCGTGCCGGTCTTCAAACTGCAAAAAACTTACTAAAGATTGTAGAATTGCTTTTGACAAAGTAACTCAGGCCAAAGTCAGTGAGATTTTGGATGAGTATCATCTGACCACCTTTAGGGACACAATCAGTTCTCCACAGCCTGGATCAGCCCTCTAGACTTATCATAAGGAAAAGACGAAACATCTATTAGCACTGAAAATTTAAGCTAAAGACAAATATGATTTCAAGCAAATACTAAATACATGAAAAACCTTTTATTCCCCAGATGAAGCTCATGGCCTACTTTTCTTTCAATTAACCTGTCCCTCTATACTTGCCCCAATTGTCTTCACACACACAAAAGCCCAGAGCTGAACAAACATGAACCCCCAACAAAGCTGAAGAGTTCCAATGCCTAAAACCCACTTAATTCTAAAACTGCAAATCCTGAAAATATTAATTGAACTCTAGAGTTAAATTAACCCCAAAAATTTTAAGATACTGAAGTTTCCTGACTGCCTAAATGTGCAATTCTGTTCTGTCCTAACCTTCACAGGATTGGGTGGTCTGATGCTAGGCCACAAAAACAAAACAAAAACCCCCAAAACCACAAACAAAACCAAAACAAAAACAAAAACACAAAACCAAACCAACATAAAACCCCCACCAAACCAACCAAACAAAAACAATAAAAAAGCAAAAAACCCAACCAAAACCCAAAAACAAACTAAAAATCAAACTTGGCACTCCTTTGCATATCTCATAGCACAGATGAGCTCAGTTTAACAGGCATTCTTAATTCCTTACAGAATAGAGCTCCATACACTTTTTTAATTGGGAACCAATTCTGACTTTCAAAATGTGGGCTCCTGGAGAGGGAACAATATGCCTCGTCACTACATAACAGCTCAGTGGTTAACGTTTTTGACAGAAATCAGACAGGAACTTCCCGGGGCACAAACATTAGGCAAAAATCTTGAACTTCCCCACTAACTATCAGTTACTATCAGTAGTTATCCCCTACTGGAGGCTACCAGAAGAAACTGTGCTTGCTATTTTAAAAATGAGAAGTAGGCATCCTGATCAGAAGTCCTTTACTTCAGGATCCAAAATGCTGAGATGCTTCCTTGCAGCTCTGACTGGAATACCTAACTTCAACACTTCTCCCTTCTTGTTTATAATAGGTGCTTACATGATGTAACTAATTCAATGTACAGCAAAGAAGGGGTAAGTATACAAGAAGGCTTTACTCATTTGTGGCAGACAGAAGCTGAGTTCAAATACAACTTCCTCAATCAAGTCTGATTCAATTATGTTATGAACTAATTCTCAGTTTCTTACTAATGAATCATAGAAGATTTTCAGCTCGAAAACGGAAGTCCTCATATGACATTTTAGATTAGAAGCAGTATTTCTTCCTAAGGTTCAGCAATTTAGCATTTTTTAATGCTGAAAATAGGGATTTCTTGACAAACAGGCTTCCATGTCTGCTGTGGACAACATACCATGCTCAGCATTTTTATGTTTTTTTTCCTTTGGCAGCTAGACACTCATGAGATGAGCCTTACACTGTCTGGGTGGTCTTTCAGGTCATGGTGAGACACATGTAAACTTGCATTAATAAATCCGCAGCCATGTACTTAAAAAGATTAATCTCAACACATGCTGCACCACTAACTGGAAGGAAAATCCTGCTCAAGATAAATGCTCTTAAGTACACCTCCTAAGCAAAACGACTTAATTTCTAAGCAGGAGCTCTATGCTCACTTTTTGTATGCGTGTTTCAATAACTTTCTATCAGATGGGTCTTTAAACGAAACCCTACAACATGTGAGACTTCCAAGATCAGGCCCTAAGTGGAAGTACTTTTCAGAAACGTGTCAGCAAGTCATTCTAAAAACTGGAAAAAACGAGGCCATTATAAAACGTAGAGAGTGGTATCAACAGAGGGGGAGAGAGCACATGCAATAGAGACCATTTTGAAGCTCACCTATCTTTGTAGTTTATCACAGTATCAATGATAGCATTCATTTGTTTTGTCAGTTTGGGTGGGTTGGGTGACAACTTCTCTGCAGGAGGTCTGCCCCTTCTTTTCTTTGCTTTCTCTCCATCCTCCTTCCCAGAATCTTTATCCACATTTCTTCGTCTCTTCCGTTTTTTAAGCCGGACTTCCTCCTCCATTTCTTCCAAATTGCCGTCTTCAATTGCCTGACAACAATGGATTCAAAATGCATGATTTTTAAACAAAAGAGATAATACAAAATGAAACAAACAGGAAAAAAATCCAACACCATAGATACAGATAATGAAATTCAAAATGTTCAGTTTATTTGTAAACAAGAGTACAACAAGAAACTGAGATACCAGCAATCATAGAAGAATTCCACTAGCATCTAAATATATGCATTTTTTGTCTAAACATCGAATTCCACACCAGATCACAGTTTCACACATAATGGCCTGTGGTATTGTCTCTGCAAGCATACAACAAACATTCATTTGCTCATGTCAGTTAGTTCTGGCTTACATAGTTCCATGCAATAGAGACTCATATCACGTGTTTTTAAACAGGACAGTCTAAACTGTGCCCTGCTCCAAAAGCCAGTTCACACATAGTTGTTTGTGCATACAAACAACACAGATTCTTTATGCTGTAACAGCTCAACTCTGCTCCAAATATTTTAAGCAACTTTCAAATTGCCTAAATGTTAAAACCATCTCTAAAATGTGCAATTTTCTTCTAGAATAGTAACCATGAGATAGGCAGAAGCACTGACAGTACAGTGTTTTACTGTAAAAAGCACTCATAACATGGGATGCAAAAAAAACCCACTCCAAAAACCAAACCGCACACACAGTCACAGACAATAAACACTACTTTCAATTACCTGGATGTATGCTTTTAACCAGACCCAGCAGCACTACTCAGAGGGTTAAAAAAATTGCTACAAAAACCCAGACTAGGAATAAAGGGAACCTGTTCACACACACACTATCAGATCCACGTCATAAAGCAAGAAGATGAACTTTCCTTGATTTGGGAAAGCCAACAACAGAAAAGAAATAAAAACACCCTGTCATAAGAGAACTGAAATTAAAAACAACAAAAAAAATTACTCTTAAAACTAGCCTTTCTGATTAATGCTTTCTCAGAACATAACTGATGTTGATATTTGTCGCTTTTGCCTCTCAATATTGCCTTGAGTACATGCAAATGCTAATCAATCCTTTCCCGTCGCTGAAAGAGCTCTAATCCTAAGGCAATTACCTTCATTTCTCCACAGCACCAAACATGGCTAGTATTTATGATCATGTGAGCAGAACGATCAATATAAAAAAGTGATTACAGCCCAGACGTAATTTTTCTCAATTGTGTACATCTCTTCAAAAATATTTTGTGAGCAAAACTGATGCACAACACAAAACAACCTGGCATGTTAAAAACATCAGTGGGATTTTGAGATCTGTTTCCTATGCATCCTCCGATGTGCAAATCCACAGAACAAACACAAATGCAGAATCCTGAGAGACAGCCTGAAACTAGGCCTTAATAATCAAAAGACAATTTACATCATGCTTCCACAGCATTCAAATAACCACTATGAAGCAGGCTCGAGATCTGACGAGTTAGGAAGAAAAGAGAAGGAAATAGAATCTGCACACAATTTCATTAATATTCATTTGTCTAATGCAGGACACGCACTATAAACCACTGTCTAACGAAGATTAAGAAAAGGAAATTTCTCTCCATATCCTGGAAGCTAGAAAAGCTAGTCATAAATACAGCATGCAAGGCTGTCAACAGTTAATGTCATTGCTCTCCTCAAGCACTCAGTTGTACATTGAAACACGGAGAACATCGACTTTTGATGTGTTACACACCTACACATGCCTGTGATGCAGTTCTACTGAATCTTCAAGACTGCAATGAAAAAGGATATTTACCTTACCACTATCAGCAGGCCGGCTATCGGAAATCACAGTTAGTGGGGATAAAATTAACAAGCCGGCAAAGCAGCGAGCTGCTAGTCTCTTCATCAGCTGATCAGGAAAAAAAAGAGAGCTGGGGAAAGGCTATGTTTTCATATACAAGTAATTTTATTTTACTGAAAATTTAATACTGAAAGGATTGTGGATACTGAAATCTGCTGTTTCATTCTACCTACTACAAGGCCTGAAGCCTTCCTCCTTCAGCCTGCTTTAATATTGACAACTACTTATCATATTTCTCCCCTTATTATTCTCGGCATCCAAATCAGATTTTTAGCTGGGCAGTTACTGATTCTTGTTAGCATTTTAATTACAATGGCACAAATAGACAATTTCATGTATGATTTTAAAACTGAAATAGGTTTCATGCATTTTAAAGATCCATTTATTACAGAAAATGTATTCCTACTGCTGCACAGTGAACAGATCAGGTTTTGGTTATTGAAACCGATATAAAAATCCATTCTGATTTAGGAGAATTTTTTTTTAAAAAAAACAAAAACCTAACCAAGTTATTATTTGTCTAAGTCTGGTAACGTTTTGCTGTCCTTCAGGAACCTTGTATTCACTTAACTACAATATATTTTTATCCTTGCTTGCTTGACAGATTTTCTAACACAAAAAAAATCAGTGGTCCTATCATCACTGAATTTACTAACATCTCATTTTAGAATTCTGCATAAAATTTTTGCTTGGAGGAGGCAATGTTTTGGAGAAGAAATTTTTTTTTAAATATTACCTACAGGAACAAATGATAAAAAGTAAAAACCAAAAAACCCCAATTAAACTAACATATACTCTTGCACTCTTAAAGTTAGTGACTAGCAGGTAGCAAATAAATTCTTAGCAAACTACAGAACAAATATTAAACTATTTAACTAGTAATAAGTCAATCGATTACTATACTAAGCTTTCAAAATTTCTGTGCATGAATGTAAACTTGGACAGTAAATCCTTAATTTAAGTCTTCAGTGACCCCACTTGAAAATCAGTGTGACAATACCAGCCATACAAAAATGTTGCTATTGTGACATTAGTTCTCAAGTGGCAAATTTGTATTTTATATATAAGCAATAATACTTACAACTAAACTTGTATGATTTATTCTGCCTCAAAAGATGGCTTAAAACCATATCACATAAATCAATTATGTGCAGATAGATTAATGCTCTGTGAATATGTCTACACACATGATCCAAGCATGTGTGCATTAGCAACAAAATATTTGTTAAGCTAATTGATCTGACTAAGCTCTTTGTTAGAAAAGTCTACTATTCTAGGGCTTAAGTGCCACACTGAAGAGAATGCCCTTCCAAACCTTTACCAGTATGGTAACGATACAAATCCCAGGCACAAATCTCCAGTTCCTAACAGATGATGGGCTGTGCAAGAGTGGAGGATAACACAGACATCTCCCACGCTCAAATGCCTCTGAATTAGTGAGGTGAACAGCAAAGGAGCCAAGGAAAATGGTACACAAATAAAAATTTAACACTATCCTTTCCTTAAGAAAATTGGACAAAGCAGTACAAAAACCCCTTTGAAGACCTCATTTTTTGAAAGAAAGCTGTGAAAATTTAATGCCAAATTTCACAAGTTCCCATGCAACTCATGAAAGCAAAAGACATCAGAGAAGTATGAAGACTCTGTGTTAAGTTCTGTACTGACAACTTTTCTGAATCTTATTGCTGCAACCTAGTTGACGCACATGAAACAATTTCATTGCCCAAGAGGTAAGAGCACACAGGCTTCTTAGGGCACCAGACTTTTAAGAAAGACCACACTGATTGTGGATTAAAGAAATAACAGTGTCTTCCTCCAAAAACAAGACCCCACCCCTCAAACACAAAAACGGATTTTTCAGAAGGCAAGCAGAGTTACTTCTGAGACAGTCTGCCTTCCTATTGCTGCTTTCAACTGCATTTTCCCCTTCATAAAGAAAAGAGCTCTTTAGAGGTGAAAGCATTCTTAGTGAACATGAATACAACTACATAAGAACTACAGAAACAAAGTTAGGATCAAATGGAAAATGCTTTGTTTCTCCATTTGAAAGGAAGGACATTATGGATGTATTCTCAGCTTCCAGAGTGCACGAATCAGCACCATGAGTCAACACTTTATCAATTCAGAATTATAAACTCAAATAAGTACTAAGAACTACAGCTCTGAGTTTTGCTTCACAACTGCCTTCCGCAAATCAAAAATTGTGTAGGCCTTACATTAATTTTAAAATAATTTTACACAAATCAGGTAACTCAAGTGTGGTCACAAAGTGAATCAATGGAGGTGCTCATGACAAAATCAGTTTTGGTGTCCAAGGCCTTGGATGACACAACATTTAGATTTAGATGACAGAACATTATAATATGCAATTATTTTTCCTTCGATTACAGATAACTATACTATGGTTATGAGAAAGTTAAGACATAGTGAAACCTATTGCTACTACTTACAGTCAAAAAAACTGTAAACACAAACCAGAAGCGGTAGGGAGCCATGTAGTAAGTCTGTTTGATACTGTTCAGATGAAACAGGAAACATGCACAGCACACAGGATCTCTTCCCGTGTCCCTCTCTAATTTTATCTTAATGAAACAAGCATTTGGAGAGCTTGTCCCCTTCCTTCAAACATCCATGCCCTGGGTCCCTCCAAACTGAAAAGTTGGAAGAGAATGTAACCACCATTATCATGTGGAGAGATTTGCTAGCGTGCTCATTAAACTCAATGTTTCCATAGAAAGCACATAAAACTGAGATGAACAGAAAAAAAAAGTCGCCTTCCAAAACCCCTGGACATAAATACTAAAGCAATTATGCAATTTCCAAAAGAATGAGCTTTTCCGTGAATAACAAAGAACTTAACTGGGCAGTGTACTGACTACTGGCCAAAGGCACTAAGCGAAAGGGCTGTTAAGCACTTAAAACCAAAATACATGTCAATAGTGCAGTAATGGACAACAGGTATCTGCTTCGCAAAATGAAGTTCCCATCTGCTATATTAGGAGAGAAGAAAGAAGGACACTAAGGATGGCTAATAATGAACACTGAAAGCACTAAAATGGCATCTACCTACCAATTTCTCTTTTCAGTGCAATCCTTCTTGCAATATCCTAATTCCATCCTTCAGAATAGGCACTAGTGGATTTTGTAAAATTTATTTGAAAAAATTTTTTTCCAGGCTTAGCTCTTCTTAGTTCAAACAAACTTTACCTCCCTTTTCTTCCAAGACCCTACTAATTAAATAAAAAGAATACCTGGTATAAAGACAGAGTTTATACCCTCATCAAACCAGCTCTTTGTAGAAAAGCCACAGCCTTGGCTCTTTTCAGAACATTTACTTTCAGTTAACACTTCAAACATTGGCAGCAACAGGCATCATTTCTATGGTAAAAATAAAACTGACAATTCTAAGCACTGGAAAAAGGTAAGTAGACATGACCAACTGCTGTTCTGCAACATACTCAAGAGCAGGACACCCTATCTTAGTAGAAAGTTTCCTACAAAGAACAAGATGCCTTTTCTTCTATTACGGAAGCAACACAGCTGATGACTAAAACACAAAGGGATGATTAGCAGATTTCCAGTGCAGAATCACTCATTTTGAGCCAAATCTCTAGCCTCAGAATAAGTGAATTATCTGGCTCTCAAGCAAACACATATTCAGTGATGCCTTCTAATTGCTCAGAAAAACAGAAGTGTTTTCTCTCTTTTTGATCAACAGACTAATAGACTGACAAAAAGCTTCTATTTTACAGGTGAGCATAAATTTTATATGTGCTCTGAAACACTTTTAGAGAAGCAACATAAGAAGTTTATAGTACAAAGCTTAAACTGGCATTTTTACGCATGTCAAAGCAAACTCAGCTCCTGACAACAGTCATACCGTTAAGTATTTTCTTTCACATGTTCTTCTCTCTTACATGTAAGTATATTCACACAGTCTCAAACTGTCATTTTTATTCCAAATTTAAAATGTGGAACATAACCAAATGGGAGTAAAACTGAAAAAATACTCCAAACAGGTAAAAAATCATGAAAAAATAAATACAATGGGGAAAAAAGACCAGTCTACAGAAACCATTACAGTGTAATTATTTTTCAGTGAATGTTCATAGATCTTTCGTATCTATTCACAGAAAACAGTTTAAGGATTTTTCCAATAGCATGGGAAATGGGGTTGAGCAATCTAACATTATTAATTAGGTACTCTGAGGCAATCAAGAATGGGAAACAGGCAATGTTAAGAGAGTATAATATGAGAAAAATGTATGGCAAAAGATTAGAATACACACTTCTTATGCCAACAGAGGGACAAACTGCGCTTGGAGAAATAGACTGTGTTTAAAGAACAAACAGTAGGGAGTATTTTATACCAAAACAGTATATTGTGATGCTAAGTTTGAGCAGTCATATAGTGAGTTCCATGTCTACAGGATGCTTCTAAAGCTGCAGTTACCTGACCGTGGCAGGACTTAGAGTAAAGCTTGACCCTTTAATATGCATATCACAGTGTAAATATGAACATCTAATATGAACAGCATCCGTTTATAAGGTCTTTTTGGTCTTCTGGGATAAACTGCATGAGCAAAACTATTACCTAAGCAAAGGCTAAGTGAACAATGCAAAGAATATTCCTGGAAAGGCAGTAAGACTTCAGAGCACGTGAAATTTCTCAACAGAGTGAAGTATAATATAGTATAGGTACATATAGAAAAAACTGCATCAAGGCTGTAAGCAGCAATGAAGTCCTTGGTTCTGAGTCTGAAATCCAGCTAAAAATGCTGTATTGCACTGTCAGATGCAACAGCAAAGAATACATAACGGATAGCCATTAAACTGTAAAGTGTAACTGATAGGTATTCCTCTGAAACAGCTGCTCAGATTTCCTGGCTTGAGATTTTTCTCACAAAAAAAAATTCTTTCTCAAACACAAAAAAACTGCCTTACAGAGAATATCTGAAATACTGAGAATCATTTCAAAGTACTTTAGTCTCAAAAATTAACACTCTCAATCCTGATACCGCATTCTGAGAAAGTCACCCAGTGTGTAAATCAGGCTCTTTGCTTCAAAAACTAACAAAACCATCTTGCCAAAACAGGGAATCAAAGCTATCAGGCAGATGCATTTAAATTTCCTCTCATACATGAAAAGCCAAGAAAACCCCCTTTCATCTAACTTGCTTGGTTAGTTTTAATTTTACTGCAACTGAAAGGTATCTGTATTCTTCTGTTTTTTAAATAGACTCTGAATTTAATTTCTTGAAAGGGACATAAAAGATAGGTAGTACATGTAAAAGATAAAAATGCCCTAGCTTCGATGAGGCCTTAAAGTCATGTCCAGCTTCTAATCCTTCAAGAAATCAGCTTCCACATGCATAACTCATTGGCCTCACTCTGCACATTAGAAAATAGTACCTGGGGCATCCTGATGATTGCTGGTCACAAAATAGACAATACCCTAGGATGGTGGACTTTTTAAGCCTTCAGTGACAGTCCTTTAAATGTAACTTGTTTTACCCTATAGCTTAACAAATCCAATTGGATCTGCAATTCAATACTACAGAGCAGAGTTTAGATCAGAATGCAACTTTCTCCAAATGCCCAGGGCAAATACTCACTTATTTGACTGTTACACAGGTTTAGAAGCAAGTCAGGAAACTTTGAAATTGTAAGCAGAAGTGGTACAGAGGAGTAACGAAGAGAGAAAACCTGGGGTTCAAGGGTATTATGTTCATAAACTACACAGATAAACTATGCACTGGGTAGAAGGTTGTATCTTTTCTCCTCCTTCACAGAATTTCAGCTTCCAGTACAGACTTTTTGAAACAGTTACTGAATGTGATGCTATTTTTTCACACAGGTATTTCGGTATCTAACAAAGTCTACTGTAAAATTAAATTCCACAACCACAGTTTACAAAACCATGTCTCAAAATATCTTTCTAGAACTGATTCCAAAGTTGTATACATAAAAGAGAAGCACTCTCAGAAAACAAACCTATTTGAAAAATTTTTAGTTATTTATACAAAGTTTTAGTGATGAGTTGGCCCAACTTTACTATCTCTGCTGCCAAAGCTAACTTTTAACGTACTACAGTGTGTAAAATCAAAGTCATATAAAGTTCCAGATGAGAAAGAACAGTTGAAAATATGCCCAGCAATTTTCCTGCTAGATAAATTTGTATCATACAACATAACCATACTTAGCAAACATAAACAAAATTTATACCATGATAATATTAAACAGTATTTGCCAGATATTCTGCATATGTGGAAGCCATCACTGGTGCAAGACTGACTAACTACAGGGCAAATGCCTGAATTTCACTTACAATACCTAGATCAGCAAAACAAGCATGACTTTTGCATGTCTGCACGACATAAATGAAACACTGCTAATTTTGTACTCAGGTATGTTTCCCCAGCCAACATGCAAAACTATTTCAAATCAACTTCACAAATAGGGAATAAAACTAGTCCCCTAGCCAACAATTAAACTGAATGAGAAGCTGAAACCAGATGCAACTGTCGTTAAGGGTCTTGTAACTGATCAAACAAATCCTCTGGTTCTTGAAGCCTGTGCTAGGCAATGGACTTCTTAGCAGATGACCCCTCTAGAAAACAGTATGCCACAGGATCCATCAAAGTATTTTGCAGTTCTGTTAGAAGAGGTGCAGGGACAGAATCTGCCTAGAGAATGAAATACTTCCAGAATATAAAAGCTTTGTAGGACTGGGAAGCAAACTCCTCCTTGAGAATTTTTTTTAAAGGAAATATGGTTGTCATGCCAACTCTTAGAGAACAGCAGGCTGCAGCGACAGCTAGTGATGAAACCTATTTGTGTCTTTGAGCTTTCCTGGGAGGCTGGCAGTGAATTACAGGTTGCTCAGGGCAGCAGCACAATCTCACTAAACACTGCCTATCATCATAGGTTTGGCTTCTGTAATTATTTTGTCTCTTGCTTCCAAACTTGGGCACTTGACCTCCTAGCAAGAGGGAAACTGACATACTTGGCCAAGTATACCTACATGCAGGGAGGCCCGCACTACACTCTTCAGTGCTAGGTGTATCAGCAGAGAGTTTATGGTCTAACTGAAAAGAAACAGGCAGCTATCTCCACAGTCAGAGTTGTGGCTGCTGAAAGAGGCAAAACTCCCTGGAAGAGATTTAGTGAACTCCCCAAGACACAAAAGAAAAAGAGACAGCTGAGGACTAGACAATATTATTATGAAATCCACTTACTATTCAGAAATGCAAAGTTTTACTTCAGAAAATGCCCTGAGAAGACAGGTGTAAAGCTGCAACAGCAGCCACAGCAAGAGAATAACCTGAGTGCCATCCCTTGCTGCTGGTAAATAAATCTTCTACAATATCGCAATAAATATGACCTTTGGAGAATGGCATGATACAGAACATGGTTAAAAAGGTTTCTTATGAATTAAAGTAACATGGTTAATTCAGAACTTACTAGCTCTTCTATTTTTTTTCAGTTCTACTGATGTAAGTACTTCACTGCATCCAAGTTCACATGAAACAACTGTTTTCAAGCAATACACGGGACGCTGTTACAAGTTACAGTGACAAAGCCACAAGACACAAGTGCTTATAAACCATCTATCACCATTTTAGATTCTTACATAGTCAAATATTCCCTTGAATATATTGTACACAATTATTATGACATCTTCTAGAGTTGTTACTACAGAAAAAAGGAAACATTCTCAGAGAAGACATGAAAGTAATTCTGCTGAGAGGCAAATAGGTGTGACAAATAACTGTTTTACACACATGGAAATTAAGATACTGAAAAAAATCAGAGAACTTGACTTATATGTCATTATCTACCCAATGAGAAGTTTAACTTTTAATGTGCATTAGCAGTGTTACACTATAAATGTAATTCCACTGAAAAGATTCTAACAAGTATTAGTAGTTCCTACTCTTGCATTGTTTCACCACACTCTCAAGAGCACCAGAAAGCACATTAAACTAAGTATACAGCAGTGACTGCAAAGCATCCTGAAGCAATCTGACTTAAGGTAACTCAATAGAGTGAAGGGAGAGTAATTTCTCTCAACAGAATAACAAGCCATGGTGAAAAAAAGGCAGTACATGTAGCATCTTGATGAGCAAGGTTTCTAAGCTGGCCTCACAAAACAGTCTCAGAAACAAACAATGAAAACAATTACTACCAAGGAAATGGAGAACTGCTAAGAAATTGTTTTCCGAATAGGCTCTTTATCAAACAGTCCAGCACTTTTCAGTATTTTTAGTGTCTTTAGGAAGACAGAATAGAAGGTATGCCTACTGAATCTCAAAAGTTGACCAGAAGTTCACCTAAGGACAGGTTTAAAATTCAGAGTACTTCTGGTGAAGAAAACTTGGGTATCATTCAACAAGAACATATGCTAAATCCTCTTACCAGGAAGGAAAGATCGACTATACGAAACATGATTCTGAAAAGCTGGCAAGGAAGTAGATCCACAGAAAAGGATTAAGGGCTTATACTGGATCAAAAATTCAACATGACTCAATACCTTTCACGTTAAGAAAATGAAATACTGGATTGTGAGGTGTAAGTATCCTAAAATTTATGCAAAAGAACTCCTCCTTATTCAAACAGGGCTATACCTGCAATTTGGATGTCTAGCTTTTGACCAAAGCTTTTGACTTACAGAAAGACATCAGTCACACATAGAACCACCAGGGGGAATCTAGAAAACAGGAACTATGAGGAAAGACACTGCATGAGCAGTGGCAGTTAGAACAGGGAGACAATTCTTCTATGACACAAAGAAATGTTGAAAAAAGAAAGATAGCAGCCTGTTCTGCATGACCAGAGTGATTAGGTCAAGAAGTAATTAGCTTAAAATCCAACAGGAAAATTCAGATAAAATACAAGGGAAAGCCAAATATTCATGTTAAGAACATTCCCATGTGGACTTCTACATTCACTGCTACGAACACTTAGAAGAACAGATTAGATGAATCTCTATTACAAATACATATAAGTAAACAGGACTGGATGATTTCACCTTGAGTAGGAAGAAGGTTCAGACAATTTATTTGAGGGCTGCCATTTTTGACAATAAAGCACTTAATGCAAATATTAGAGCCAACTCAAGACACAAAACATGAAAACCATACCTAAGGTCTATGCTGCCATAGCCAGACAATTCCATCATTAAAAAACATTAGCTTAAAATGACCTTGAGTAGATGTATACTATACTGCAAGCACTTCCACTGTAGGACAAGGTAAATGTTCAAGAATCCAGATAGGAGTTTATGTTTCTAGGTCTTTCTTTTCCACTGACTACTTGAAAACATCAAGTATCAAAGCACTGTAGTTTCACAGACTTGCTTAAATTTACAGCTCATGTATAATTCAAACCTTTGCTCCTCTAAGCAGCAGAATCTGGATTAGCTCTTCGCACAGTATTACACAATGCACTCTTACATGCATCACGTTTGAAACTAAGTAGTTAAGATTTTTACCTAACTTTAGTAAATTAGACACAAAAACTACACTGCATTATTCATGTTGGTATTGTCTGTAATTACAACAAAACTTACTCTGTCAAACCATGTAAATTAGTTTTGCACATGTAATACTTTATCTACAAGCTTTGGAAACCATAGTATTTCAGATTTCTTGTTTCTGAAAAGACTTTCCAACAATCAATCCTTACCATGCTGTTACTACCATTCTGAAAAGGCACATGCATTAGAATTCATTAAATGCGTATTTCATAGAACAGCAAGAATCCTCAAGTACAAAAAACCCCACAGATTTGGTGCAAGCTAAGTTTAGAATCTTTGCTTTCAGGTCTTAAATTCTTACATAATTTATCAAGTGTTATGCTCTCAGTGGAGTCAAGAAATGCTCAAGACTTGGAAATTAAATAGCCTGAGAGAAAGAAAACTTAAGTGAAAATTTCCAAATTCTTAAAAGGGTTATATTCAGGTATTAAAAAACATAATAAGCTTCTGCAGCACAGAAAGTTGTAATATACATTGATTACTACTGTTCTCTATCATAAAAGAATTCTTCGTGTATTTTAAAGATGACACTTATGAAAGCAACTAAAGATGTAAGAAATATGTCAAGATCCATGGCAATAGAATAGTTTCAATAGAATGCTATCATAGCCCTGATTCAGCACTGAGTAACACTGATTTAAGTTTCTGCAGTGCAGTTCAAAACTTATTTATGTCTCCAACACAACAGCAAAAGCTGGATAATATGGATATTTAAGCCTAACTACAATATTGTGCTCTCCCTGGTGCAGTCTTCCAAAAGAAAAAAGCGAAACACCACAAATGAATAAATTTCAAGTGTAAAACCCAAATAAACAGAAGGTACAACCTACCCGCAGCCACTGTTTCTCTGTGAGAGCATCACTGTAGTCCACATCCCTGCGCTGACGGGATCCTCTTCCAAATATTTTCTCTTCTTCTTCTTCACATGTAAGCCTTTCAACTTCAGCATCATCCTTAATAATCCAGGATGGTAATTCGTCCTCCTCCATCAAGCGGGGCTTACGTTTAGGGTTTCTGGCATCCTCCCTGCGACGGTCCATGTCCATGCGCTGCAGTGGCAATTGGGAAGGGATAAAGAGGTTTTAAGGGCAATTACTAAACAAACCATGTGAATGCCTAGCTATCTAATGATACTTCAAACTTTAAACCAATGTATTTCCCTTTCATGACGCTTTTATATACTTCCAAATGCAACTCTACAAAGAAGAAGCTACACTGGATTGTTGTTTTTTGGTCATGTTCACTACACCATAACTAGGTTTCACTGAAGTAACTGAGACAACACAGCAGCTGAGTGACAGAAAGCAGATCTCAAGAACACTGTTGTCTTCTGTTAATTAAACAACTCTTCCTTATTTGTACAGGCTTTTTGTATCCATAAATGTGATCTGCAAATTCTAATCATTCCCTCACAATGTCTCCATAAGGTGTTGTTATTATGTAACTAAAAAGATTAACTGAAAACATACTAGCTTTGTGAGCCAGAATATCAGAAGAAGAAAATTTAAAAGTTGGGATTAGAAAAAAGGAATCAAAAGACAGAATTAATAAATTCAAAGAAGCACTTGCCTACACACTGGCAGAAAGCCAAAATGTTTAAACTCTGAATATTTCCTGGTCTTACTGCTGTATTAGACAAAAATCAAACCCCAAAAAGATCAGATATAGTTAGAGAAAGTGTTAATAACATCAGAAGGTAATGTTAAGACTTTAAGATGAAATTTAAATAGTCATAAAATTAATTTCAAGTGTGGTGATAATTAACTCAGAAAACAGACAGGGATACTTAGGATACATTCCCATGACCTACTGCAGACCCATCAGAGAGGTGCTTTACAATTTCCCTGGGAAAGCACCTCTCTCTATTGACTACACACTGACCTAACTTCCTATGGTCCTGTGAATTGCATCTGCATTGCCTGAAGTACTCAAATCAGTTAATATGAATAGCCATTTCAAATAGTTCTTTTGAAGAGTCATACAGTACTTAACACCCAATAATCAGTTGCTAAGCCACCGAGAATTTAATTTTCATATTTGAAAAAATAACATAATAGACTGGCACCAGACTTGGCTGTAGTATCCTAACAGGCTACTGTTCGGATCAGTAAAGATTAATTACAAAAAGTATGTGCAAACCCTTTCCTCATATGCATGATGCTTAATTTAACACAGGATGCCAACTATACATATCATCCTTTTACAATCCTAGTCAAGACACAGATATGTGTGAATTCAGAGGTATTACATCTCTAGAGGCAGAGATAAATCCAGCCAAATTTAGTAACTGAGGCTTAATGATGGCACTGCTGAATATGCTGAACCTTCTCTCACCTTGGCCCTTTCAAATACAGGCACTTCCAAAACACTTCCTCAAGAATTGCATGATACAAGTTGACTTCCTCATCTTGCCTTGTGCCCTGTCTTATTTCTAAACTTGGTGAAAAGAAGAATGCAAGATGTGTGTCTTCAGTCTGTAGGTCCAACTACATTCCAGATGCAACTATAAACACATGTGGGTTTTCCCCATTCTCCATTACTTCAGACAATGGTGAGTGGGCTGTATAGGCTGTAGTTTTTTATAGCAGACCACCATATTTCACCTTTTAAAGAACATCTCATTCATTCTGAACTAATTTCAAAAAATGTCTCGTTCAAACTACACACATGGCTTATTTTATTGCTAACATGGCAACTAGAACATTCCACTGAGAGACTGTCCCAATGAGACATATGAGATTTCTCTACTCTGTACCAGAGAACATGAAATCAGGGACATGATACTATAATGACATTAAGCATATGAAGTGAATGCTAAAACCTCTTTTTTTCCTTGATGACCTTGATTTCTATGTCTAAGACAAAGACTGAACATTAAGATAGTGTATTTTAATAGCTGTTTTCTGAAATAAAAGTGCTTGGGAAGGAAAATGAAAAGACACTCTCAGTTAACTTAAGATGTCAGAGATACAGACTTTTTTTTTTTCCTGAGAATATTACTCAAACCATACTTATCTCTGGGAAACCCCTGGTCCCATCTCCCTGAAACATGTCTTTCCAAACCAACTCTGCCTTATTTTATTATAACTAATAAAATAATTGTATGTATGCTGTCCTCAATAAGGCCTAAACGGTGGAAATAAAAAAAAGTCCTACGCTATGAACGCTTACACCTAAGCATGGAGCTTAAGTACACTCAAGGTTTAAATCTTCCAGTTTAGAAAAGCCACGGAGTATTGATATCCTGTGAGCTATGAATGGTTATCTTTAACTTTCCAAATTGAAAAAAATGTCCAACCCACTCAGTGTAAAACCACTAATTTATACACTTAGTTCTGGTATACTGTCATTTCAGATTCAAGGAGTTGTTTCTGTGGTGGTGTTGTGTGGTGTTGCGTGGTGTTGTGTGGTGGAGTTGTTTCAAGCATTGCACCTGAAACACTTTCATTTATGCATATATGAGTGTCTGTCTTGGTCCACCTTGCAGAACACAGCAGCCTCTGTAGTATTAAGAGGGGATGGTGCTTCACCTTCAGTAATTAAGTATTGTCCTACTGGTGTCAGTGACCCTCAAAGGTCCTCCAGCAATCATCAACACTAGAAGGCCAGAGCCATGCCTACACAGGCACTTTAGTAATTATTCCATCAGTGCTGTAGTAACAGTAACAAAAAGGGAAGTAGTAATAAAAATCAGTGGTTCACATTTGAACCACTGATACTAGCTCTACTTTGGCAACTGTTCAATAGCTGCAGCAGGAGAGATGCAGCCAGCTGGGTCCTTGACAAAACCATCAGTAAATCCCAGTAAATTCACCAAGAAAACAGCATTGTCAGTCTACTAATTTACTATTTGCTTACTATTTACTAATTTAACTAATTTTACTACTTTACTATTTACTTTGTTACGTTCCTATAGCTGTCCTTGGCAATATCATAGCCCAAAAATAAGAAAAAATGTGGATTAGTGAAAGTATGATGTAGAGTTAGCAAGCCAAACTGTGACGATCATTTTTGCATTATAAATTTCTCAGGTCGTGTGAGACTCTTCCTCCAGACTGCTACTGTTCCACTGTACTGTCTGCAAGGATCTCTGAAGTCTTTGTCACATGAAGAACTCTGTATTTAAGCAGACCACTTCTTTCCTCAGACAAACAATGCAAGTAAATAAAGCCTATTACTCCAATAAAGTTTTCCAAAATTTCAGTGAGAAAAGGTTAAGGCCTCTGCTAAAAACACGGGGAAGGATACTTGACTTATGACCTTACCATGAAGAGATCAAATTCCTCCTCACGTCGAGCAATCATCTGATTCAGAGTCTCATCATCAGGGACTTCATCTTCCTCCTGGTCACAGAGATGGATAAAGTTATTACAAAGAAGTTACATACAGCCTGAAGTAACAGCCTCCATCATGTCAGAGTTCCACTGATTCTCATTCTCTGGCAACACGTGAAACACTGAAAGTGAAACTAAAACTTTTAAAGTGTTCAGCTATTCAGAATAGACATAATTAGAGAGACAACTAGGACTTATTTCTACCTTCATAATTCGAGAATGAGGAAATGAGCAAATACATAACCAGGAAATTCTGGGTTGTGGTTTTCCTGGGTCAGAAGCACACCTAGTGCTTTGGTTAAAATTCATGTATTTCTGTTCTGCTGCTCTACAGTACTCCCTCAGAAACACTGTTCTACATTTTGAGGCCTTTACTGTTAAAGCAAGGAGAACGAAGAAGTCCTGATTAAATGAAAAAAAATTAAATGTCTTTTAAATGGAAAATAACCCTGCTGAATCCCTCTTGACCATTATCTGCTTACAAATCGACATGCTCACACTTGATGGCAGGCAAAATTAAATATTTCACAAAAAAACCAGACACAGACATGGAAAAAACAATTTAGAACTGTAGAGTTCAACTAAAACTGTTAAAGCTGAGCAGCTACAGTACACATTTTAACACAGAGTCTGCAATGTTCAGTCTCCCTCCCTGAATTATTTTGAGAACCCAGACAAGTCACTCAAAACAACACAACTACAGTGAATCCTACACAGGGCTTTCTGAACCTGTATTACAGTATATTACAGACCTATAATTCTTCATGAAAACTCATTTACTGAACCTAGTGTAATGGGAATACAGAATGCTGCATACAACACCCCAGAAACTAACATTCTGCAGCTTTTTTCCCAGAAATAAAAGGCCTTTATACATTCACACATCTTATCCTCCCTCCAGCAGCAGGATTTCTACACCTCAGAAAAAAAAACAACCCCACTTATTAATGTCTAAAGGAAGACTGTTGTATCTTAATGAATATGTAATTCAAATTTTAACATGAACAAAGCAATTGGGAAAGTGACAGAGAGCTAATTCTAGTTCACTAGTCACTGCTCCTTCATGTTCAAGAAAAGCAAATCACATGGTTATACACAGAGAAAAACAAGACTACAGATCCTTTCTTTTATGATTAGTGAAGAATGTGACCATGGTGAAAGTTTCACATGCTTCCTATCACCTCAGAGTAACTTGTGACCTGTAAAAAATAAGGGAACCCACAGCAGAAGCTGTAACAACAGTGTCTACATTATCTGTGGTTAGAATGAATAACCCTGTTATCAACAAGGTAGACCTGGACAGAAGAAAAATTTATTAATAAACACCAGTGCCAACAAAAAAGTACTCCATGAACAAGTTACTCTTAATCACTATTCATACATTACTATTACTCTAATACATCTTTCTAAATACAAAGAAATTCCCTCATAGCTTTAACTGCTAAAAAAAGAAAGCAAAAAGAAGAGGAAAGATGAAAGAAAAGTAAGGGGAGTTTCAGTGCTGAATTTACAAAAGCTACTAAGAATGTACAACCAGAACACAGTGTGCTACATACAAGCATGAAAAGTTTAAAGTATGCTTAGAATGGGAATATTTAACCAGGTGATCAGTAACAATTTCTTTTTTAGATGTGTTAGTCCATATTTGCAAGTCAAAATTGTTTTGATACTGTTGATATTGCTGTCGATATTTTAACTTTTAACTGAGAGATTTAGTTTTTTCTTGTCAATCTCTCACTGGATACTCAGATTTGTTTTCAGTGCTGCTGCAATGAAGAAAAGGCTGACCAGGCAGGATGGTGCAAATTCAATCCCTCTTAGGCCCTCAAGAGTTTCAGTGTTTCATCAAAGTTTTGCATAGTCTTTGTCCACAAAGAAATTTACTTGAAAACTTCAGCTTCAGTCTGGCTGCTAGGAGTCTGACTGCAATACCAATGCTTACTTTAGGGACTGATGCTGGACTACGGCAAGCAAGCTTTGTTTAAATCTGTGCTTGCTTCAGGATGGCAGACCAAGTGCATGTAAGCAACACAGAGAAGCATACTGTTAAGTCATCTATGAATAAGGCTTGTCAAGTAGGCCTGAGCTACAGCTCTGACTTTTCAAGCACTCTTTGCTTTCTAGGGCTTTGAAAACGTAAATTTATGTCAATCTAAAAAAACAATTTCCACAGGCTTACTGAAAATTTCTGCTAGTTTCAAGTTAATCTATCTACTCATACAGATAGTGTTGACTGCTTCAGAACTACATTTTTACTTAATCAAAAATGCTACTTAGGTACCACCCCATTTCTGCATTCGCACCACAAATAATCACTGATAAAAGTATGTGTCACTCCTCTTTAGTTTCTATGAAAAATAATAAACCAATACAAAATTGGTCTTATGCACAAGACACAGGGTTTACACAAAAGGATTAACGACTGAAGAAGTAAACTCCTTGGTCTTTGAAACTTTACACCATGTAATCATACAATCATAGAATCAACTGGGTTGGAAAAGACCTCAAAGATCATCGAGTCCAGCCCTAATGAAGGATGCCAGTGAGACACGGGCTACAGAATCATGTTTTCTTTCAGTGTGCACCATATTCAGACATGCAAGGCATACTCAGAGGCAAAATCAGTTTTGAAATCTCCCATCTTTAACAGAGCATTTTCAAGGCTGGAAAAAGTTACTGCAGGATTTTTTGGTGTGTGTCATCAGTATAATTGATATGTTTATACACTCTCTCCCAAATATGGCTTTCATCCAAATCCAGAATTTAGTTTAAATTAAGAGAAGAGTCTGCAGTGGCACGCAGAAAAATAAGCTCACAATAAAAAAAGGCAGGGACATACACTCAGTGATTTTATAACTTCACTTCCCACTATTATAAGAAAAGACTTCACAGCTGTTTTTAAACAGTTAATTGTTTCTTCAAGAGGAAGTGGTCATGAGAAGTCCAGGCTGGAAACAGCACCAGAAAGAAACAGTTACATTGCTGGCTTGGCTTAAGCCCAAAGCACATCAAAGCAGATCTGAACTCCTACCCACATTCCAAAAGAAATGTAACAACCAGGGTCTTTCATGAGTGAGCCTAGATAGTGCTAGCTGCTCAGCAAGCCTGAAAACTGTATTACCTAGTTTAACATATAAATGGATTCAGGAACTGGTTCATAATCTGTTTTGGAAAAAAATCTTTGTTTGAATGCAATTATTTGCCAAAATTATAAAGGGCAGAATGGCTTTTAGGTCACATGCCTAATTCTACATGAAGATTTAATCATAACCATTGCACCACAACCATTACATTATAACCTATTACTGTGATGAGAAAAAAAAAAAAAAAAGAGAAAAATTAAGTTATTTCATTGACTGGATGGTAAGAATAGGATGCCATTTCTAATTTGAAAGGATATGACAATCTTTGTAACTGATGAAAACAAAAATTGCTCAGTACTTCCTGAAACATCCTCTTACTAATTATTTCTATCTACCTTACCTCATTTTCTTCTTCATGCTCCAATATAGCCTGTAGGAAGGCTCTCCTTTCATGGCTTGAAGATTTCTGATCAAACATTCCTGCCTGAATAACTTTTTGATCTACATTCAGTTTATACTTTGCAGCAGCAAGTATCTTCTCTTCCACACTGTTCACAGTGCACAACCGCAAGACTCGAACTTCATTCTGTTGACCAATTCTGTGGGCTCTGTCTTGGGCCTGCAAGTCCTATTAGGCAAAGAACACCGAGAGTGATTTAACAGAGAGAATAAACAGAGAGAGTAAAACTCTTTTTAGACTCACGTCCCTTACTTGAGTATATCATTTTCCTAACAGCCAAAAACATGGACATAGCTATCTATGTACTTCCAGAGATACCTAACCTATGTCGTTAAAAAAAAACAGGGAAAAAAATACGTTAGATGACAAAGACATCTTCAGCTACCTCTTGTGGCTGTTTAAATTTTGCCAAGCTGGTTTGATACCCTTTATTCCTGGCGATCTGTACTCACTACTAAGCAGCCACACCAACAGTGAAAGCTCAGTGTCTCAGATCAAGACTACAGCACTCAAGTGGTCACCAGTTTCATGAGCCAGGTAGCACCCAGCACATCCTTTATCGAATATTGCAACCTACCTACCAAAGGCTCAAAATAGGAATTTACTTATTAATATGCTAACGGTTGAAGAGTGAGTACAGTTATACAAATGAAGCAGGTTTATAACATTCCTAGCTCTGAGGATTCCCGGAGACTCAAATAAAATATATGCACAGACAAAGAACTACTTCACTAATTCAAACCAAAACATTTCCTGATTGTGGCGGTTTGCCTCACTAACTTCTCTCAAAGCAGTGTTTTATGACTTACCTAGATCTTTTTTCCATTCATCCCAGGCTATATCCCTTATTTAAAGAAGCAACCCAAAAAAAGCATCATGAATTCTTTGCACATTTCACAAAGATAAGAAAAATAAAAATAACCTGATGAGGATTCCAGTCACTATCAAAGATTATAACAGTGTCAGCAGCCTGGAGATTTAAGCCTAGCCCTCCAGCCCTTGTACTCAGCAAGAAGATGAAGTATTGTGACCCAGGTTCATTGAACTTCTTCAACAAAGCAGCTCGATCCTCTGATTTTGTTGTGCCTTAAAAGAAAAAAACAAAAAACACTATAGCAGGGACGTAAAATGAAATAACAGAAATACAATGTCAGTTGCTAGAGGTACATGTGGAAGGGGAATTTCAGTGTGTCCTGGTTTAACCCCAGATAGCAACCAAGAACCTTCAGGCTACAACAACATTAAGTATTTAAAAAAGCTACTTATATACAGATTTAGCAAAATGTCACTATTGGCCTTCAGAGCCATAATTGATACCAATGGACCGAAACTCTTAAAACGTCCTATTTTGAAGGTGATATATGTACAGAAGATGAAGTTTTCTATTATTGTAGTGGGTTGACCCCAGCTGGCTGCCAGACGCCCTCTCCCCCTCATCCCCCCAACAGTACATGGGGAGAAAACAAGTCAGAAAAGCTCCTGTGCTGAGACAAAGGCAGCTTAATTGAAGTGAAAGGTGCACATGCAAGAGAAGCAAGAGAAATTTCATTACTACTTCCATCAGCTGGCAGTTTTCATTCACATCCTGAGAAGCAGAGCCTCAGCACCCATAATGACTAAGTGGGAAGACAAATGCCACAGCAAGTAACGTCTCTGCACCCTCTTCCCTCTCCTCAGCTTTTATTGCTGATCGCGTCCCTTTGGTCAGTTTGTGTCACATGTTTTGTCAGGGTCTCAGTTCACCCTCAGCCTACTGGCCTTGGGGATCGAGGGGTGTTTTGGAGAGAAAGCCCTGACACTATGTAAGTGCTGCTCAGCAACAGCCAAAACACTGGAGTGATATCCCTGGTGTGTTATCAACCCTGCTGAAGCACAAATGCAAGCCACAGAACTATATGGGCTGCCAGGATAGTTAACTCCATCCAGCCAGAGCCACTACAATCACAGAGTCAAACTGTTGGCCCACTGAAACCCATTCCCTTAATAAGTACACAAATTGGGTAGAAAACACTATACATGAGAAGAGAGACAAAATCTACATATAGATTACATTTCAGAATGGAAGGTTTCTGTCACTACAAAACTAAGAAGAAAAAGGGTTCATCTAATTTAACAAACTATCTGAAAAAACCTTAAAGAAGAAGAGTGTATTTACCATATTCTGTCTTGCCACAAAAACTCTAGCATGAAAATAAATTCATCAAAAATTACATGATGTAAGGTAATTTAAAACATTTAAAAGGTACTATAATGCATCTTTCTGGGGACGAAGCATTAAAACACCTGCAGGTCAGAGGTGCAAAGAGGACTTTGTTAGCATCCTAGCAAGTTCTTTGCAGAGTTTTGACAAAGACAATCTGTGGCACAGTGAGATAGCCCATATGTGCCTCAGTTTCATAACTACATTTCACATTTGGCGATAATAGTGTTTTAAATTTATTTTAATTAATATTTGTAAAGGATGAGAACATTTCTCAATATTACTTTTCCTTCCAAATAAAGAATTAAGCAGAGTTGATTTAAAATGCTGTAGAAACAATATTCACAAAAAACCTTAAAATCTCACTTACACTCCTCTTTATATTCATCTTTGTGCTTCTCTATAAAAAAAGTATTCTGATAAATGCTGTTGGCCCTATGTAAAACCTTACGTAAAAATAACCAATATTTAAGAAGGTCAGTATGAAGCAGAGATCAACATGGAAGAAGATAAAAATGGAAACTTCTTTCAAGCAGGTTTTAAGACTCGGGTGAGATGTGATCTTTTTAGCCTTCCTCTCACAGAAACAATCACAGAATTGACTAGGTTGGAAAAGACCTCTGAAACCACTGAGTCTACCCTATGACTGAGCACCACCATGTCAAGCAGACCATGGCACTAAATGCCATGTCCAGGATTTTCTCAAACACCTTCAGGGACGGTGACTTCACCACCTCCATGGGCAGTCTACTTCAATGTCTAATCACTCTGTCCATGAAGAAATCTGTCCTAATATCCAACCTGAGTCTCCTGTGGCACAGCTTGAGGTTATGTCCTCTTGTCCTGTCACTTAGTTCCCTGGGAGAAGGAGCTGACCCCCACCTGGCTACAACCTCCTTTCAGGTAGTTGTACAGAGTGGCAAGGTCTCCCCTGAGTCTCCTTCAGGCTAAACTAATCCAGTTCCCTCTGCCACTCCACACAGGACTTACCCTCTAGACCCTTCA
>NW_008667700.1:28278-33161 GCF_000695815.1 Acanthisitta chloris
AGACAATCCCTTCCCCAGTCCTGCTGCCCACACTATTCCTGACAGAAGCCTGGATGCCCTTGGCCTTCTTGCCCACCTTCGCATGCTGTTGACTCAGTCAATCAGCATCTCCTGGTCCTTTTCCACTGGGCAGCTTTTCAGCCACTCAGCCCCGAGCCTATAGTGCTGCATGGGATTATTGCTGCCAAACTGTAGGACCTGGCACTTTGCCTTGTTGAATCTCACATCGTTGGTCTTGGCCCATCAATCCAGTTTGGCCAGATCTCTCTGCAAAGCCGTTTGACCCTCCAGCCCAACTTGGTGGCCTCTGCAAACTGCACTCGATATCCTCATCCAGATCATCAATAAAGATACTGAACAGTCAATAAAGATACTGAACACAGTAAACATACTTAACAGTACTTCACAATCCTTCTAAACCACCTTTTTATTCAAAGGTAATAAAACATACCTACATATGAAGGAATTGAGGCTTCTGACCTTCCTGTGAAAAACTACAGGTACTACTTTATCTGCCCCTGAAATTCAGCTATCCTGTGAAGAATAGCAGTTGAACTTTAAACAGGGAAAAATTAATTAATTCCACTGGAATTTAGGCAAACACTTACATTATCCTCTTTTATCATGAGAATACTTTCAGGCAACTTAGGTAGAGCTGACTGATAGGGACTCTGGATTTTAAACCCTGCATGAAAAACAGATGAGTCCCTAAGCCTCAAATTTCTACATAATCTGCATTACAGGAACAGACCTGAGTGTTCATCAAAACAATCCTTCAACCAAATTGTCTGCAGGTTAAACAGATCAAAGAAGACATTGAAAGAGCCAGGGAGATTGAAAATTACTCTACTGACAGAGGCAGAAGTCTATCTTCCTCAGTACCTTGTCCAGAAGAATAAGAAAAATTCTAAGTTGCAGCTTAAGTGTCTACTGCTATAATTTCATTATTAATACCCTTGTAGATTTTTTCAACCTGTTTACACTTTTGTACAGTCACATCACAGCACTGGTGCTCTAGAAAGATATTAAGAAGAGAACCCAGGTCTCCCATGCCCAAATTAATGCAGGACGCTACCTCCTATCTTACAATTTATCCTTTTTTTTTCCCCATGTAGCTTACCATCAAGACGCAGGTAAAGGAAATTTCGAAATGCAAAGTAATCTTCCATAATGGTCATGAGTGATGTCATTTGACAGAAAAGAAGCACACGATGGTTAGTAGCTCGTAACTTTGGCAGAATACGATCGAGTAGCTCAAACTTTCCTGAAGCCCGATAAAGTTCAGCTCTGTTGAAGAGAAGCAGCACAGTAAATGTTGGAATAAGCACACGTTTAGAAGTTTTTAGTCATTATGTCAGTGCAACAAAGAAATTAATTTCTTAATAGAAACAAGACTAATAGTACTTTTCTTTTATAAAACTGCTTTTGTTGATAAAAATAAAAAAAAACAGTGAAAAAACATGTGAATTCCTGTTTTCCTGACTTTTTTTTTAGTTACAAAAACTGTGTGGATTTTCAAGTAAAGAGAATACTGTCCTTTATGAAACTTAGTTCCTTTACAGTATTTATCAAAACAAATACTATTTCTCAGCTAGATAAGCATTTTATCAATTAAGACTGCTAGTTTTCTTTTCAACTGGCATTGAAAACAACTTCCAGTTGCAACTGCAGTTTCAAGTTGTATCCATTAGGCATATGTTAGAAACAATTCACTTTCCACTCAACTATAATCCACATGAAAGTGAAATATTCCAAACTGAACTAATATGCAGAAATAATGGAAGGAGTCTGACAGAGGATTTACTGTATAACCATATGACTTTAGTAGTCCTGAACACTGTTGAGCTGCTTTTATTAGCTGCTCTTCTGTCTCCTGTGCTGAGGATTGCAAAACAGACTTTCAGCACTGAAATTCGAGCCATAACTGGGAAAATTAATAAAAGTAAAGAGGATGTCTTAATCAGCATCACACTGATACACTTGATAAAAATAAATGTCATGCAATTTTTTTCTAACCTTGACTCTGTATTCTCAAAATACAATTTATCATTAGCAATGGTACAAAGACCAGAAGATACACACTGTTCTGATACGCATACATCTGTAATCAGCAAAAGACTACACTGTTTCAGAGACAAGCATTCTTGTGTACTAGCTAAGGAGTCAAATAGTCTGGTGTACTAGTTAAGGGAAAAAAAATAGAAATGCAATTAACACCTGGACAGAAAGCGAGCTAGGTGGATGGTAAGACACCTTTCCTTGAGAAGGCATCCATTAACTCAACAGCTGCACAGTATCAAGAAAAAAAAAGTAAATCTATTTCATTTCAAATAATGGAAGAAATGCCACTTTAACTCACAATTAACATGGTAAAGAAAAAAACCAGAAGGCAAAAGTAACAAGAAAGTGAAGAAAATCTCTGAAGAGTCCAAAGAATTCCAGAATTTCCAATTAACTTCAGATAGTATCTAAGCTATTTCAAAATAACAGGTACGTAAGACATCACTTACAGTCTTTTCTGCCTGTAACCCTCAAAGAGATGGAGGGTCATGAAAAGATCATGTAACAGTTCTAGTACTGCTATGCCTTGCTTTAGATATGTGCCCTGTGTCTCCTCTGCCTTTCTATAAACTCCATAAACACCTTCCAGAAAAACAATGTGATCATTACTTCCAACACAACACTATGAACAGGATTTAAAACTGAAAAGTTACCCGTTGATGACACCATTTGAGTAGCCTAAATGTTCAGCGAAGGACTCCTGTAGAGTTATAAGCAATAAACAGATTATTACAAACAAGACAGTAACCAAAATTCATGCATTCATATATAAATCAAATCAAACATATGAGTATTGAAGTTTGAGTTCTCAAATGTTCATACTCTTGGAACCTACTTTGAAGCAACAGTTGCCCTGCTTAATGCTTTCCTGTACTACTATTATTTGAAATTCAATGTTTGCAGAAGTCTGCAGCATACATTTTATGACATTACAAATACAGGAGAACCCTAATTAATTTATCCTAATTACTAGAAGATCCATTTGCAAACTACTCAGTTTAATTAATCAGCATAAAAGTGATCAAAGAGTGAAAATTACAATTATAATAGACCACAGCAGGTACTTAAGTTATTCACTTATAAATGCAGCTATGTTCCAGATATTTATGACACTTTCTATCTTTCCAGATATATTATATTTATGGACTTCAGGTCCTATTGAGAGATGCTATATAGCTAGTACATTTTTGCTGGAGAAACAAGGTGGATGGAAGAGGACAACTTTAGTTGACGTTGTAAAAGATCAGCAGTCTGCTAGTTAGAAAGATTCTACACATGGCATTTTGAACTAGTGTCTCTACATCATACATTTGGTCTAGGTGGATGCCAAGTTGCTCTGGAATGTCTTAACTATCAAAAAAACCCTTCACTTTTTAAAGACATTGTTCTATAAGACTGAATGTTTTAAAACTAGGCTTCAGATTACCAATAAGAAGCTGGCAGTTGTTAACTGAAATAACTGTTTTTCAAATGTGTCCTTTCCAGTATAAATTACATGGACAGAGAGGTCCTCTCCCACACACAAGCTTCAGCACCAGTTTCCTATTATGTTAGCCATCTGAATAAAAGCAGCTTTCAAAATCAAACCTGCCAGTCTTACCTCAATGTGTTGAAACATGTATGGGTGATTGCATATCTTTCTCAATTGCATGATAGTGTTCATGAGAGTTTTTGCCCCACCTTTTCCCTATGGGTACAAACAAAGCAAAACAAATTATTAATTTCTTAGCTGAATAAAACTTTTGAAAATACTTTTAGCCCAAACCTGAAAACTGCATCACTAATACAACAAAACAAAACAATCCCCCCCAAATAATTAATCAAATGAACAAAACAAGAAAAACCCCTGAAGAAACAGCTGTCTTGCTGTAAAAATTCTTCAGAGGTAAGGATGCTCTGTAATGAAAAAGGAAGACCTGGAAGTATCCATGAAGTGCATTAAGTTTCTAGCACCTGCAGTATTCATGATGGGGAGCAGAGCATCTACTGTATTGCTTATTTACACTGTTTGTTATGAAACCACAAAAACTCCATCTGGTCTGAACCCTCCAACAGGAAACAATTCTAGCTGGATGCTTTTCAATTAAAAAATGCTGAAGATAATCAAACTCATGAGTCATCTTATTATTTAAAAAAGTATATTCTCAAAACCTAAAGTGAATCTTTCTGTAGGACCAGGACACACAGATCAGAAAACAGTTGCTCGTGCTAGATCAAACTGCATGGTTAAAAACCAATTGCAACTGGTGAAGAGAAGTTTGAGAACATTATAACACTGCCAAAGACTTGTCTCTTTCAGATGTCACTTTGCTTTGTTGCCATTCAATAAAAATGTAAGCAGAGTGGTTGCAGTATTCCAACCTTACTGGATGACTAATTCAGATTAACTTTAAAAATCTCAGCCAAAACAACTTAGCAATTTCCAGCCGTAAAAGTAGGGCAAAATGCACTCTATTATTCTAATATATACTAGCAATATTCTAGTCTTTCCTGGAAAGTACAATTAAATCATAATTTTCATCTAGAGCAGAGATTATCTGAAGAGGGTAATCCATGCATTTAAAATTTGGTTTTGTTCTTTCCAAAATACTCTCAAATTTGCTCCAAAATGCAGTTCAATTCTCTCTAATCTGAGCTGGCTCCAGGCCAGAGCTGCAGAGACAGGATTTTTTTCCTCACACAGTACTTGTTTGATCATTGAAGCCGAGCAGACTTAACAACCAGCTCCCTCTGCTGACAACAGGTAGTAGGGATAACAGAGCTTCATGAAACAGAAAAAAAAAAATGTCAAGAGAGGGCGGCAAGAGAGGAAAATTTTAGAC
>NW_008667700.1:33193-38049 GCF_000695815.1 Acanthisitta chloris
AGACTAGAAAGGCAATTTGAACTGGTTAAGCACAAAGCTGGGTGGAGAAGCAAGTAGGAAAAAAACCTGACAGACGCTTCTGAGCAGGTGAAAGACAGAGACCAGAAAGGGAAGGAAGTAGAAGACTGTGGTACAAAATGAATTTTTTAGCACAAAAGCATCAAACTTGAAAAATTACATTAAAAATGCAATGAAGTACATAAACTAATATCCAAAATGTGTTTAAACTATGAAAATGAGTATCAATATCCAATGAAAAGAACCGACTTTGTTGAGTTTAATTAAGCATCAGCAAAGAAAACAAATTGCTCAAAACTAGAAAACAAAAGTAAGATACTGAATAGAGAAAGTCACCCATTACCACTGCAACCTGAAAAAGGATTTCTGAGTGATAGTATGTGATTGCACTGCATCAGCAGTATAAACACAAGAGGGTGCAAACTCAAACTGTGGCACACCAGGTGTTCTACTGTGCCTGTTCAAGGTATTTCACATTCCTTACAGTATTTCACATTCATTATAATACACAAGCTGATCAATGGCAACTTCTTTACACTGTATTTACTGAAAAAGTCCTTTGATGGCATAATCAACATTTACTAACACATAGTCTAGATTTGACTGTATGACTTTGAATCTTACTGTTCTCTTAAAGCACTTTGCCTTTAACAAATCTTACAAATATGAACGCAAGCATACAGTCCTAGCTGGCTGAAACAGGACTTAATTAATATCTCTGAAAAACAAGATGAGTAACCTGTACCCATTGCTGCCACAATAACTACCATTTAGGTACGTTATTGAATTAAACTCAGTCAAGGGAAACGCTTTTTCTCAAACACTGACTCTTTGCAGAAAGGCACTGCAACTACAGTAAATACAAGTAGTATCTTCTTGTAAATAGAGAGCACGAGCTGCAGTCTTGTACATTAAGAGCATGCCTGATACGGATTTCTTTTGCCATGAGACGTACTTGTAGTAAGAGTCTACATATTAATTTTATAAAACAGAAATCGTATTGTTAGCATGTTTAATCATAATACATTATTTTCCTCATATCTCAGTCTTCCTTTTGTTACCTTCTTGTCTTTCTCAGAACCATCTGTGAGAAGGATCCCCTTGGCTTGCATGTGACGGTACAGTATCTTCTGAAGAGCTGACATATCACATTTGATCACATATTCCACCTAGTGTAAAAAAAAAAAAAGCAACTATAAGCACACTGACATACTACTGTAGTAGGACTTAAATGGAGGTTCTTGTCACCCTAAAACACAAACCAAAGAAACTACTAATCTTTTATCTGTAGCCTAACACCGCACACAATTTCAGTGCACAGTAATCCAACTGCAATCACAGCAATGAGCATCTCAAATATCTGAGTCATGACTACGAGACAACTGGATCGTAAGAATGTAACTGCAGCATTACCAAACACTTTTTTTCTTACTCTGTAATTCTGACAATTTTAAAAAACAATTTTAAACTAATTTTATGTTTAACATGTAATTAGAAGGCATTTTACATTTAATAACCTGTGGACTCTATTATGTCTGTAAAGCATTATAAAAATATCAAGCAAAGCAGCATAAAAGTACCATCATTGTATATCTAGCACATAAGCATCCCTCATAGTGTCTAAGTAGCATAATGCTTACCTAGGTTGTCACAGAAACATATAATTATTACAACATCCACAGAACACAGGGTATGAATCAAGTACTGTATGATCCTTATATTCAGCCCAACTTGTTCAGCTTTGTACAACTATATTTATTAAAGCAGTTTTTAACTGCACGCTAGATTTAAATTCAGTAATTCGAAGACCTCATACCCCAATTTAATCCATTTTTTCTGTTACCCAATTTCCAGTTTACAGCCCTTATGTTTTAGTAAGTTATGTCAAATATAAAGTCACACAATAAAGTCACAGTAGTGGTTAGAAATCTTTCAAGTTGTGACTAAAAGACAAAGTATAAGCCTCCTAATATTTAATAAATAAACAGAATGAAAATGATCAGCTTATTTTCTTCTCAGAAACACAGAAGTATGAACTCATTAAAGACAAGTGACTATTTCTTCAATAGTTTCTTTACCCCAATTTGTAAGAACAAATGAAACTGATTAACAGGCTTTGGTGAGTAAGTTCAGTCCTCGTGGCTGGACAAACTGCTTTTTTAATACACAAGAAAATGGGAAACAAAAAGATACATGGTCCTCTGAGTACCAGTGTGTATGCAACTCTGCAATGCTCCTTTTCCAATGCCTGTTAATGGATTTATCAAATACAGTGGCTGCAACTGGCAAAAGTTTGAACAGAAATAAGGATTTCAGTATTATTTTCAAATGCAAGCTTGAGTTTCATTCTCAAGCAAATGCTTCTGAGGATATTAAGAATCTGACACTTGAAGGAAGAGAAAGTCACAACAGTAATGGTGTTCAAAATATTATAAAGGTGAGAAAAGAGATTTGCGTATTGTCACTAACCACCTATCCAGAGTTCTTCATTTATTCAATCAGCGTTAGTCAGCTCATACCACACAAATGTTTCATTTTAGTATGGTTTTAATCCAGTTGACCTTAGACCAAATTTTCCTCAGCTCACCTTTAAATCTACTTTTTTATTTGGTTGTTGTTGTTATTCTGGGAAGTGTGAATGGGATGAGTGATGCAGAATCCCAGAGGAGGACATGGTGGGACAAGATGAGTTGCCCAGAAATAAAAACCATGACCTTTGAAATCAGAAGAGAATTTGATGTTCTGAATTAAAAAGCCACTAGTTAAAAAAACTGCAATTTCAACAAGACACCTCACACAACTACTGGAATGATACCACAGGACCAAATTCTCCCTGCTGTATGAAGTCCATCAGGAATTTCAGTGACCTAGCTAAGGGACCAAAGATTCTACCCAGTGCAAGGAGGATAGAACAGGACAGAAATCAACTCCTCAGTGTGTAGCTGACTCACTTACAACTTGAGACCATATTCTATGGAATTAAAGCTGGTGAGGAATCCTGAGAATGCAGAAACTTCAGGTATTCAGGCTTTCTCACTGGTCAGCTTTCTTTGAAGAATTACAACCAAACCACAGCAATAACAATGCTAAAGAAGTCCTCTTCTGCAAAACACATCTGAAAAAGGAACACTACTTAATGCTTAAAAAGAATCTTAAACCCCTTCCAAAACTCCTCTCATTGCAAACCTTTTCTGGCAGTTGAGACTCAACCTCTTTCTTCAGTCTTCTCAACAAGAAGGGTCGAAGCACTTTATGGAGACGACGGATGATCAGAATAGTTTCTTCCTCATTTAAGTCCACCTACAGAAGTTTATAAAAGTCACTACAAGGCAACTCAGTATATTAGGTAATGTTTTCTCTCACATGAAAGGTTAAGTATGTGTAATAATTACTTGCATCTTACAACCAAACTGACTCTTGAGTCAAAAAACCCACTGATACTAAATTTTTCTGGTATACAAAAAAAGTGACTTTTAGTTATGTTAACTCCCTAAGTACCAGGAAGAGTTCAAACACTAATCCTTCTGTATAAGTTCCTTTCTGTTTTCATCAAAGCGGTTTGTTTCTGATCTTTTAAAAAAAACTGCCACAGTACCCTTTCTCCAGTCATGGCAAATGGAGCGTTGAACCACTGTTCAAAGGTGCTACAGCTCTTGAAAATGGTTGGGAGGAGGAAATTGAGAAGAGCCCAAAGTTCAGGCAATTTGTTCTGCAACGGAGTCCCAGTCAGCAGTATTCGCCTAGGGGCCACATAATGAGTATTTAAGACCTGAGTCAGCTTGCAGTGATGGTTCTTCATTCGATGGCCTTCATCTACTATCATATACTTCCACCGAATCTGAAAGAAAATGAAGAGAAGTTGGCAAAGTTAGAGCAGGTCAGACTTTGTCAAATTCCTCCCAACAGATGTAGAACAAACCCATTTCAAGCCTGAGATATTAGTCATTCTTGACTGTGAGAAAAGCCAAATCAAGCATTATGCAAGTACCGGTATCCTTGCAAGCAGCATTAGCAGAGACAAACACTAGGTACGCGCAATCTGATGGTGAATTCTGGCTGGAATTGCAACACCAAACAGCAGATTTCCTCCATTTCTGAGAAAGAGACTAGAATGACTGGCTCTTCAAGGCCACAACATCATTCACAGTGGAAGAAAGAAACCACATAAACTCCAAATAAATCTGTCTGCAACAAGAACTCTGACAGGAGAGAAAATAATTTTCCAACAAAGTAAGTATGCTCACAAACAACAGTAACCTTCAACTTTCTTTCATTTCAGCTAATCTTGTCCTCTTACTTGAACGCCAAGCAGCATAATTCCAGTTTTCTCAGTTACTGCATTTTCAGCTAAAGTTTAAATGTCTTAATTTGAAAGCTTAAATGCAGTCACAGATATTGAGAGATATTGCTCAAGCTCTCTGTTACCACCTGTACTACAATGTGAGCAGTCATCACAAAGGCCACAATGAACACATGACTAGAAAGGCCTCAGTTTGTACTTTCATAGTTGCTGACTTCATTTCCCAGGATAGGCTGAACGGCACGGTGCTGTTCTTCCTATCTTTCAGCAAGGGTGGGCAAAACTAGAGGGAAAGGAAAACTCTGCAGCCTCAAGCTGTTTTCAAGCATTTAGAATTATGCTAAGAAAATGCACTCCTTTCATATCACAGAGGACGAATGGGTAATATAAATATGTAGTCTAATAGAAGGCAATAAAGTGAAAATGAACAACTACGGGACACAAGGACCATACATATGGTTTCTCTGTATAGCAAAATACCTCCTTAGTCTGCTTTGTGTGTACACAAAAGAGCCTTACAGCACAGCAGTTTTCTATT
>NW_008667700.1:38109-46536 GCF_000695815.1 Acanthisitta chloris
GTGCCATGTGTAGTAAAGACCCTGGATACCAAATTCATGTTAGAGGTAACTGCTTAGTCATGGGGGAAAAAGTGACCATGTAGCTGGAAAGGCTCTAGTAGAGTGAGCTTCAGGTCAGAAACAATGGAAAAAAGTTAAAGTCAGGGCTTCAGATTAGGCTAAAACATGTAATGCAGACATGAGAAAAGTAATGTTTTTTCAAGGGCTAACATGTATACAGTACTGCACAAAGGAATCAGTCCCCTGGACACATTCAGGAAAATCCTAGTGTTTACAGAGGGGAGAGCTATGACTAAGAAGACAATCATAAACTGAGGAACAGAAAAGTAAATGAAAGGTTTACTTTAACTGAAGGACGTAACAACTGAGAACTTCCCTATAAAACAAAAATGCATTTCGTGGTATGCACCATATGAAGGTGCCTTGCTCTTGCTGTGAAGAGATGATAGTCACTATTACCTTAGCAAGGATATGTTTGTCCTTTATTATGTACTCATAAGTAGTTAAAAGAACATTGAATTTTCCACTTCGAAGCTGTGGAACAAGTGAGCGGCGCATTGCAGGTGTACCCTAAAAGAGAGAAAGAAGTAGTTACTCTTTATTCTGATGAAGAAAAAACATTGGGTTTATGAATTAGCAGACAATGAGCAACCACATGAACTTGTAATCCTACACTACTGTCAGTAATACATTGACGCATTCCAGACTTCTTCAGAGTGCTTTCCCTAAACAGCTGCTAGACTGTAAAGCTGCTTACAGGGGCTATGAAAACATGTAGCTAGTGACCTAGTCCCCTTTGTGTAACAATTACTTATTTTGCTGAAGCAGCAAAGCCTTCCATAAGTGGTAGCTGACTCTATGCCGTTTGCCTCTACTACAGAGGTACTGACTCCATCATGCCACGACTACAGTCCCTACTGACTGCAAGTTGATGGCCTAGTGCCCTTGCGTGTACAGCTTCCCCACACAACACTTCTTTAAGAAAGCTACATTCAAACTGGAAAACAGTAACTGGTCAGACAGGCTGACAGTAAGCACTGAGATTTTTTTGGAAAAGGATCCCATTACCAAATCATTAATAGTATTGACAGTGTCCACAGTGCCAGGCATCTCTTATATTTACTGTCTTAACAAATCACTTGTACAGAAACCTCAGCAAAGAGTGCCTCATGAAACCACAACAGCTAAATTATATTAAATGTGAAGTAGTTACCAGTTGTACTAGTCTCATGAGAAGCCTTGCAATGTAATAATTAGCAATTTTATTCTTCATTCTGTACAGTTGTTTACAGCCTTCTTTTACAGTCTTATACAGTTTATTGCAGTCTTCTTAGTATGATTAACTCTTACTGCTTAGGACCTGATATACATGACAAAACCTGATGAGCAACCTGATTAGAAACGCATGCAGAGACAGAGGAAAAACTGGCTCTAGTCTCACTCCTTCAATTCTTTAATCATATAAAAAGCAAATCAAACCTTGTAAGATATCTTCACCACAGAAGGAGCCCATTTGTCAAATTCGTACGTCCAGTTGGATAAAGTCCTATCATAGAGATAATAAAGAAAAAGTAACGTTTCATGGTTTGCAGGTCAAACTTTATGAATGTTTCCAAGCGGCTGCCAGCTTTCCAACACTTTTTAAGTAATCAACCCTCATAAATAACAGTCTATTTTAAAAATGTACTTTCTATTCTGTAATAAAATACAAGCATCTCAGAGGGAAGCAACCAGAAAAAAATGTGCAAAACACTCCTTCAGCTTATATGCAGGGGCCTCTTTGAAACCAGTAAGAGCAGTATTTTATGTGCACCGTTGTATTCTGGAATGTATTAAGAACGGTAACTTTGAACAAAAAAATAGATTTCTAAATTCTTTTGTACTTCTCATCATTCAAAATGGACACTACAACTCTTCATATACAGCCTCATGAAGCTGACAATAGAGTTTCTCTGTGTCCTACTCCAGCAGAACTACTCATGGTAGTAGTACTCAATGCCACTACGCATATCTGTTTTTGCATGGTGTTTCTGCTGTCTGATCACAACAAATAGGTTTTAATGGTGAAGCTAGTTGCTATCATGAGACAACAGCAAAAAATAACCTTGAGGGTCTTCAGCTGATTGTCTTTTTTTTTTTTCCCTTCTTACTGGACCTGTGATAGTGCCAATACTAGCTATTTAGAAAAGGCAGAGAAAGGCAGCTTTTAAAATACATTCAAGAAGGAAATTTCATCTCCTTTAGAAACGTAACAAAATTCATTACAGAGTACTTAAAAAAAACTTGTTTAATGTGCCCATGTGAAAACTGACATTAATAATATTCTCCCTTCATTTTAAAATTTGTTTTACTTTCTAGGTCTTCTCCCAGACATTTGTTTTCACATTAGGGCTCATCATTTGTATTCATACAATTAGGCACAAGTACAGCATTTGTCTTAGTCAATCAGTTACTACTGCAGCACAGCCAGAAGACAGGACACCTCCGAAGAAATCAAGAACAGACCACGAACCAAATTTATCCTTACCCTACAAAACATTTGCGTGCTCAGCACAATGGGTGGACAAAATAGCTAACAAAAAAGCCACGGAACTTCTGCACATCAATGACAGCACACACAAAGATAAGCAAACAGCCCCTCAATATCCTACATGAGTTCTACAATGCTTGACATTTTTTATTCAGATCACTAAAACCCCATGCCTCACCTCTGGAGAAAGGAAAATACATGAAAAGAAATGTACAAACAAGCAGTATCTTGAAAAGCTAAGGAGAAGTAAAAAGGAGGCAGCACAATAAACAACCATAATCTGGACACCTCACGAAAGTGTGAGTATCACTCATCAAGGCTACATATATCCTGGGCTAATTATATGGTACTTAGGAGAACAACTTCATTAAAGCATGCTTAAGTGGCATCAGATGAGGTGCCAGCTGTTTAAAGAATTAAGCAACAGACTTTTAATACCAGAGTTAAATGCTGAATGGAGAACTGCACACATGTAATAGGAAGGCAGACCATACCCCTCTTCTGGCCTTAAGAGTCAATCACTACCCGTTCATTTTTTGCCAGAATGAGTAGTAGCAAGTACTGTATCAGCTTTCTAGTCACCCTTGCAACGCCAATTACCCAGAAGGAATGATCAAAGAAAACACTTAATACATACTCAGTGCAATTTTACCCTGCACCTCATCTCATCAGTCTAAGTGTGTATGTGCACACACTCCAAATCAACCAACTCGCAATGCTTAGAATGATAATGCTAGAAAGAGATCCGTTACTTACGACAGGGGAACAATGATGAGATAGGGGCCATTGAGTCTTTTGTGCTCCATCAGGTAAGTGATGAGTGCAATAGTCTGTATTGTCTTTCCCAGTCCCATTTCATCAGCTAAAATTCCATTCAGATTGTTATTATAGAGTGAAACCATCCATTCCAGTCCCTGGAGCTGAAATGAAGAATAATAGTTTCAGTTATTTAAAGCCCACACAAATAATTAACATCAGCAGTACAGAACCAACATTCTAATGTCCCTGTCTACTTTGTCTACATGTTGGAATTCCTTTAGTCATACTATATGTATGGGGACTTCTGTCTATCTTAACAGGGAAATCATCACCCCTGTTTAGCACAGTCTGTAAGATGAAATTGGCTTTCACACAGGGAGGTTTTAGTACTGCACACAAAGCAACACAGGTACTGTGTATGTAACGCTGATAACCACCACTGTAAAGAGTTTGTTCCTCAGTTTCAACACTGTCAAATGCTAGAACACTCTGTGTATATTTCATGTCATTTGCCTATGTCAATTAAAATCTTTCAAAACCAAACCCACCAAGTGCATGCAAAACATGTAAACCTCACACTTGCCAACTGCATCACTGGTATGCTAAAGCTTTTGTAGCACATGTCCATTTAGTGTCTGCGGTCCAAGTCTCCACATGTCAGAGGAGGCCACCTTTGCCCAAATAAGGCCTGTATATAAAATTCCAGAGCTGGAAGGAAGTCAAAGTACTGTAGCTTAGAAATGCCCACATAACAGAATTTCACACCCCAAGGAGCACTGCCTGAAAGCACTATACCCTTTCACAACACTTCCACATATATGTACATCACCATTAGTGATGCATGGGCAAACTAAGCTTCTAAGTTCCAGACTTCTGGTGTGTCTCATGCATGGAGAGTGTAAGAAGTTAGATGGCCTGAGAAAGTTCAGAGAGAAAATTCTATGTGCTTGAAGCAACCTCCTGTCATCCCTTCAAGACAGTATCCAAAATAATGTTGCCAATTTACTGGCTTTACACACATGTTATCTGAAGCTGTCTTGCCTGCATCATTACTCTTTATTTTATGCAGAAGTAGAAAAAATGTTCTGACCAAAGAAAATATGGAGTTCCCTAGAATGATGTACAATACCAGAAGTGTTGAAAACATGTATGAAGGACATTTTCAGTCATATGTGAATCTAGCTTATGTCAGAATACAGCAGCTCCCAGACAACCTGTGAAAGTCTGTGTGAGACTGAATATGAGACATCCACCTTCACAGTAAACTATTTTTCTTATTTCCAAATTGTATATATGACTGCACTGAAATACTAGGCTGTTAATTAGAAAAAAATAAATCCTAAACTTTAAAATACTGGAAGAAGAAAAACATTGTTAACCCACCACAAATTAAAACAATAGGAACTGAAATTCCAATGATAAAGATAGCAAAATCAAAATACTATTCATCTGCAATGAAAAAAAGGAAACATGAAGGAAGTTGGTATTATTTTTCAAGCAGTATGTATGAAACATTATCAGTGCTCAGTAACTGCCATTGAGTTGTCCATATTCCCAAATTCTAACCTACTAGAGACCTTGTATTTCTTAACAAATTTTCAGCTTGCCACTTGAAATAACACACAGAAATGTTGGGTGTAATTCCAAGCTTTAAAAATTTTAATGTTTTGATGATTTCTTACCTGATAATGTTTTAGTGTGCCATTAATAAGAAGAGAAGACTGCTTTTCCACCCTTTCTGTGATTGCATGAGCAACAGTGTAGTAGGACTGAGAACCTCTAGCACTATATTGCATGCTATATTCATCATCCACATCTTGTTTGGCTGTCCTGGAAAGCAGAAAACAAACTTGACTGAATTCTCACAAACATTTTTTTGAGCACAGCTTACATATGTATGTCTAAAGTAACAGTGCAACCCCTCAATTATGGTAAGAACACCAAAGGGTGCAAGATTCTTTATAAACGGTACACCCATAAATGATCATGTTCCTTTTCCTGCAGATACTCATGCCACAGAAGTTACTACAACTCACTGTAATCGAGAGCAAGTTACTCTCAGGAGACACTACTGTAAGAAATCACAATTCCTAACAAAAAACCAGCACCTAAGGAATACTCACTCAATGATTTGCTTTGCATCTTTCTCAGAAACTTCCTCACTGTTAGGATCTAGGAGTATCTTTTCTTCTGCTTCTAATCTGCTTGATTCTTCCTCCTCATCCTACAGAATACAGAAAAAGAACAGATGCTGAGAAGCTGAACATGTTCCTCAGCCATACTTTCCTCTGGCATTCACATACTGGCAGCTTTCACTGATCAATGATTTATGACAGACATCCAAATCACGAGTTCAACTTACACCTATTCTGCAACAAAACTGCACTGCAGCATAGTAAGAAGATAATTTTTGACATACATCAATCAACAGGAAATCATGATACTTAGAAACTAAAAGTACTTCCTCCTTTAATGATCTTACTTTTAGAAGGCTTTCTCTGACTACCATGTTCATGGAGAGGATTCCTGCGCCACATTTATATCATATTCTAGATGTTGATAAATCAATAAAGCCTAAAAACATGCCAAGAACTGCAGCTTTAAGGTTCTAGTTTCTTAACTTTTTTAGACCAGTTATTTTTACTCTTTTTAAAATAACCTGTCTTTTGGCTACTGTTGTAATAGATAGGCAACAACTTAAAATCTCACTGATGAAGTGAGATTTTAAAATCTGCCAGGTATCAGGCCCTCCTCTCCTATCTGAACACTGAAAATCATGTAGAATTACAGTAGTAGAAATTAGCCCTACAAAGGCACGTACTGTAACATCATACAATCCAGTCAGTTTCACCGATTGGTTGGTCTAATACTGTAAAGACTGCTAAAATTATAAGATCTGAACACTAAACCCAGTTCTGATACTAGGCTGCTGTCTGAACATGGTCCTCTGCTACTCCTCACTTCTCTTTAGAGAGTACTTATCTGAAAAATGCTATGCAAGTATCAGTATTCATTACTCAGAGTACCTAATATTATGACCCTGCAAGGCTGTGATCTTTGTGCATGTCAATCTAAAAAATTTTTTAGAATTTTTGTAATAAGAGTAATAATAGTATTCAAATCATCATTAAAGCTCTGAATCAAATAAGCAGCCCGAATACAACCATGTGGCACAGTCCCTAACATATAGTATTAGAATTGCCTAAAAAACCTCCAATCATGAACATTAAAGATGCTAACTTCCTTCAGCACAAGGTCACAATGCAGTCTTTTCTGAGATGCAGTTTAAAATACCAATCTGCTTAATTCTCTGGGTGACGATTATTAATAGTCAGAGCAAAATAATTTTCTTAATCACAATTACCAGTTAGGCATATACAGCATATATAAACAACAACTGCTATGAATGAATAATTACAAAATCCATTACTTTTCCTGTCTGTGTTAGTCTAAAGCACCTACACACCTGCTATCACTTCCCCTTCCTTCCTGAAGAAAAGGGAAAATATCACATGAAGTAAGTACTTGCCTTTTACCGTATCATTTGTCATAGCATTTTTCTTGAAGTTACATACCTCCTCCTCATATTCAGAGCCACTTTCGTCTTCACTGTCAGATCTGGGAGCAACTTCATAGCTGCACAAAGACGACAAAGACTATGAATTACAGTTAACAAGAGGAGGGATTAGGTTCAGTGTATCTCCTACTCAGCTTACATATAATAAATTACAAGAAGAACAGAATAGGTAAAAAAGCGTAACATGAAAAATTTCACAGCAAATAGAAAAAATCCAGCCTACTTTGTATGCCAACTACTTACCCAGGGTTCATTTCCAGCCAAGCATCCAGCTGACTTGCTTTTGGTGCTTCTGGTCCAAGAAGAACTTTGCCTGTTTCTGTGTGAGTCACTTTGACCGGCAGGTCACTCATCTGACTGCTCTCATCTATGGGCTAAACATTCAAATGAAATTTTACACCATAAGGCAACTGAACTTTATGTTTGTCTTACATAATAAAAAGAACTAATAGCACCTTCAAAATTCCAGATCTGAACAAGGAGAGGTTTAGTTACTAAAACCCACAGTTCTGAGCATCTATAAATACGCTGACCGACGGAGTATAAAACAGTCCACTTCCATAAATACTGAAGTTACAGCAATGTTATGTGCATTTTCCCTGTCAGTGTATTATTTTCCTAATAACTCTTTAGCTACATTAGCAGAAGTATCACAAGTGTAAGAAAGTCCAGAAGTAAAACAGCAAATACAATTCTAGAGCCCTTACAGGAAAATAAAATGGAATAGAAAAATTGCACTAACAGAACAACTCTTAATGAGGCATCATATGCTCTGCTACTGGATGAAAAATATAATTCAAAGAATGGCACAGAAGAGTAATTCATTTCCATTTGCTTCATAGGAAGAAAGAACTTTCAGATGTCTTAATCCATTATAACACTATAGCCCGCCCTGTGACTGAAAGGTAATTACACGCAATGTCAACAATGTATTTTTATAAAGATGAGAAGATACACTATACAGTGTTTACAAGCTCATATTAGAAAGTAAATTCTCTACACAAAAACTGCAAGAAGACTTGTTTTTAAGTGTATTACAAAGCTAAGAAGGATCTTCAGCATACTCAGTGATAGACTCAATCTACTTTTTCTTTTAGTCTTCAACTTTCTGAATAGTGGCAGGCTGGCAAGAATGTTAATCTAGGTAATTTTTTTCCCAGTATGAACAACAGCTCTTTGAACATTTGTGGTTATGATTCTTTCTTCAGTTAGAGCTGTAACACACAGAACAATCACCGGAAAGGTTTTACAAAAACAAAAAAAACCCAACGAAAAACCACCTTGCAAAATTCATACCTCTCCATCCGGACCAAGACCAGATGCCATTCCTTCTGCATTTTCTTCAGCCTTCTACAACAAATGAGGATGTGCAAAGATTACAAGTACAGAAAGAACACTTTATATGTTGTGGGCATTTTGGATCATGAGTATGTTTCATTTATTTCTGAACAGCCTGTGATTCGTGTCATTAAAGGTGAGGGTGGAAATACATAGAGATAGGCACAGAGTTACTACCACACATAAAACATTTACTTGTATTAATAAGGTATCTACACACCTC
>NW_008667700.1:46571-47164 GCF_000695815.1 Acanthisitta chloris
GGCTGGCCCACTGAATTTCTGGCTTAGACCTAGAGCCCAGTTGCTTATAGACTGTTCTAGTGCAAATAAAATAGTAATTTATTTTCATGTGATTTACCATTAATTTCCCCTAAACTGCTTTAATCTCCATTTCTAAAGTGTCAGCAGGCATCACAGAATGTATATTCATGCAAGCACTTTTATCTTGGGTATATACCAGTTTTTTTGGTCTGACAATTTTTTCTCTAATCCATGACTGAAGCAGGAAGCTGAAGACAGAAAATGCAAACAGAGGAACATAAAAAGAAGCAAAGATGGAAAAACAAAGATTCTGCAAACTGTATCTCGGAGAAAGGCAGGACTAACCTCAAATTTAGAAAAAAAATACAGGGTTTACTTGGATAATCTGTGACTAGGAAATTGGGCTAGCAATGTATGTAAGAGAGTGCCTTGACTGTACTCAAATTGATAATGGTGAAGTCGGAAGCATACAGGTTAAGATGGGGGGAAGGTGAACAGGGCAGATTGCATGGTGGGAGCCTGCTATAAACCACCCAACCAGCACAAGCAGTCAGATGAGATTTTGTACAACCCCATGCAGCGCTACAGGCTGG
>NW_008667700.1:47345-49888 GCF_000695815.1 Acanthisitta chloris
AGTTTTGGGCACCTCACTTTTAAAAGGACACTGAGGCACTGGAGCGAGTCCAGCAAAGGGCAAGAAGGCTCATAAGAAGTCTGGAACACATGTTAGATGAGGAATGCCTGAGGGAAATTTCAGTGACAGAAAATGATGTCTTTATTGACATAGCCAGAAGATACTGTGTTTCTCACACACACTTTAACTAAGCTGACAGAGAACCATATCACAAATGTGGACTGTTAAAGGAATTAGTATTTTTCATTAGAGCAGTGGATTTACTACACATGCCATCTCATTAATGACTGTCTCTACTGTGCATTCCATACATTAAATCAGGTCTGTTCTCCCTAGTAACATAGGTCAAGAGCCCCACTTAAGTTACATCTTAACTTCGCAGATAGGGTGTTGTTCCCCTGCTACGACCATACACTCCACAAAAAGTACAGAGGTTTTGGGGAGGGCAGAAGAAAACATGAACATTTTTTGGGTCACTGATGTCCAGAATCAGTATTTTTATAGGCTGTTTTTTATAAGCATATTTCAAGTGCTGTTTGTAAACCCTGTAAACATAATGTTTATATTTCTAACAGTAATTGGTAGAAAACCAGGCATGGAAATGGATTATAAAAATCCTCTTATCCATTCTGCAAGAGCTGGAAGGTCCTCTGAGGTCACAAAAAATGACAAATCACTCCTTAATGACTATTTCACACATAGAATTATTTTAATGAAAATTGCACTGTTCAGTTTCAATATGTCTCTCTTGCAGGGTGAAACATTTCACTGGAAGAAAGGTACTTTTGAAAAGCTTCAATTAAATGTTAAAAATTAACAATACTACTGGCAAAATACCCATTTATTGTAATAAACCTGGCCAAGTTCAGTCTTTCTAGTCAATTCCAATGGTCCTACAAAATGGACTGAGTCAAGTGTAGAATATGGAGATGTAAAATAGCTGCCCTGCATGAAATAACTACACAAACCAGACCCTTCCCATCTTATTTATACAATGTATTTTTGCTACATTGGACCCTTGTGGGGTACATTACTCCTAACTTATATGTCTGTCCCAATTTTACCTGTTGAAAGTTTATGAGCTAATTAATGTTATGACAAAATGAATGTTAACCACGCACAATTTTATAATCTCCCCTCCTTCTCACCTTCTTTTGAGTTAACAACAGCATATATATATTTCAAAGGAGAGAGAGATGAGTTCCCTCAGTGTTAAGAATTCGTAAGTGTAGACAGTTTTAGATATTCTGGTATGTGCACGACAATTGGGCATCACTACATTTATCTACTTTAAAACTGAATTTGAAGAAGAAATGGCTTTAAAATATCAGCTATGGAACTACTTGCCTTCTTTCTTCTCCTTCGCTTCTTCTTCTCTTTGGCTGCTTGTGCCTGTTTATGCTCCCATACCAGGTTAGTCAAATTAGCCACATACTCATCTGTCTGCTGCAATAGGTAGGCCAGACGTCTGTCTTTCTTTTGATCAATCAGTTTACGGTAGCCTTCTTCATCTTCAGCCTGGCAATACAAAACAGATGTCAGTCATGACAGAAATGCTTCCCAAGAAACACCATCCAATTCCTATGTCAATAATCAAGTGTTATCTTAGGCCATAATGACTGGCGTAGAGAGACAGCTAGATGGGTGAAGAACTCATTACATGATCAGGCCCAGAGCGTCATACATTTCTATCAACAGATGACAGAATCATATGGGTTGGTAAGGACCTTACAGATCACCTAGTTTCAATTCCCCAGCTATGGGAAGGGACACCTTCCACTAGAGACCAGGCTGTTCAAAAATCAGATCCAACCTGGTTGTCCAGGGACAGGGCACCCACAACTTCTCTGGTTAACCTGTTTCAGTGCCTCACCACTCTCACAGCAAAGAATTTCTTCCTAATATCTACTCTAACCATACTTTCTTTCATAGTAGCACAGAATCATTAAGGTGGGAAAAGACCTCCAAGATCATCAAGTCCAACTATCCATCCAATACCATCAGATTCACCACTGAACTATGTCCCAAAGCACTGTATCTGTATGTATTTGGACCTCCCCAGAGAGCTCATTCCAACGCTCAACAACCCTTTCAGTGAAGAACTTTTTCCTAAAATCCAATCTAAACGTCCCCTGGCACAACTTGAGGCCATTTCTGCTTGTCCTATTGCTTCTTACCCGGGAGAAGAGACCAACCTCCACCTCACTACAACCTCCTTTCAAGGTAGTTGTAGAGAGTGGTAAGGTCTCCCATGAGCCTCCTTTTCTCCAGGCTAAACAATCCCAGCTCTCTCAACTGCTCCTCATAGGATTTATGCTCCAGATCCTACACCAGCATCATTTGCCTTCTCTGGGCATACTCCAAGAAGCTCAGTACCTTCCTTGTCATGAGGGGCCTAAAACTGAATACAAGATTCAAGGTGCCTCACCAGTGCCAAGGACAGGGGGAATTCTGTTTTCTCTTCCTCCCCCATTATCACTTATCAAAGCTTATCTGATCACTCTGTGGCTGAGGGGGGGGATGGGGGTTCTCCTCCACAGCAG
>NW_008667700.1:50301-59861 GCF_000695815.1 Acanthisitta chloris
GCCAAGGGGCCATTGGCCTTCTTGGCCGCCTGGGCACACTGCTGGCTCCTGCTCAGCTGCTGTTGACCCGCACCTCCAGATTCTTTTCCACCAGGCAGCTTTCCAACTACTGTGCCCCAAGCCTTTAGTATTGCATGGGGTTGTTGTGACCCCAGTGCAGTACCTGGCACTTGGCCTCGTTGAACCTCATACCATTGGCCTCAACATACTGATCCAAACTGTTTAAATCCCTCTGCAGAGCGTTCCTACACTCCAGTAGATCAACACTCGGGCCCAGCTTGGTGTCCTCTGTAAACTGATTGAGGGTGCCCTAGAGCACCTCATCCAGATCACCCACAGATATTAAACAGAACTGGCCCCAGTACTGAGCCCCGGGAAACACCACTTGTGACTGGCCACCAAATGGATGTAACTCCATTCACCACCACTCTTTGGGCCTGGCCATCCAGCCATTTTTTTTACCCAGCTTTTCACCCAGAAAACAATGCACCTGTCCATCCCATGAGCAGCCAGCTTCTACAGGAGAATTCTGTGGGAGATAGCAGTCTGGCAGATACAAAAAATCTCCTGCCTTTCTAGAGAGATGCCAGAACTGCAGAAAGTTAGCAAGAACAGCTGTATGTTTAAATTGAGCTTGCAAAAGTGCTTGCAAAATTCAGTTGTAATGTTCAAGCCATCACAACTTCAACACTCAAAACTCAGGTTTTCAGAAAAAATAAATAATAATAATAACAATAACTATTATTATTGTTATTGTTCTTATTATTGCTGTTACTAATACTACTGAATACACAGTCTTCATAACCCAAACAAGGTATTTAGCTTTGTCTTGACACTATTTTTTAAAATCATACTAGTGCCCATTCTTGCATGTGGCATACATATACTAGTATTATCAAGCTGTGACACAATCACCATTTCTAATCATAGTAAATTAAATTTGTAGAATTACTACAACATTCCTGAGAAGATACGAAAAAAGCTTTACACACAGCACATCTTCCTAGACCCTACCAGGCATATGAGATGAGGTGATGTTTGAAAAAAACCCTAGCACTCATCCGCAAATTCAAAATTTACCACAACGGGACTAAAATTAAATAGGCAAAATAACCCCACTAACGTAACACACAGTTTGCTTTTGCAGAAGAATTTCATAGAGCAATAGGTGCAAATTCCTAAACTGGAAATACTATGACATGCTGTATGTACGGTAAGAAATTAACCAGTCTTGGTGAAGGCATCTTAGGAGAAAGCACTAATAATCTGGAAGCACTGATATTGTGTGCCACTTCTGGACATTCAAATCTACTCCATACTTTTCAAAAGTGGGTATCTTTACTATTTATCATACTGCATGTTAGACTTGACATAAGCTCAACCTCACAGTGTACAAGAAGCTCTTTTTTTGCCAATAATTAACATTTTTATGAGCCAAGTTGGCCATGTGCTGGTGATTATCTCTAATTATACAAAAGCTCTGTAATGCAGATTACTACATAATTTTAAGAAATGCCTTAGGGCCTACATATTTGTTATTCTCTTCTTATGTTTTGCACAAATGTTTATTTTTAAGTTGTTAACCTCTTTATATTTAATTATTTGTATGTTTCATTTTGTAATTTTTATACCCAAACTGTTCAGACCATATTCATGGTGGGAACAGATACTGGACCGTGACTACAATTTTTCATTACATCTGCACCTACATTAGATACTTCCTGTTTTTTTTGCCAGAAGGTTACAAATAAGCTTGTCAATTTCCTTTCCATCCCATAGTAATGAAGTGTTAATAAAATGTTTGAAAAGAGCTCACAATGTCTTGAAGAATTTTTTTCCAACATTAGTTGCTAACATACTTGTACATACACACTGATCTGTCTACACTTAAAATTCCAGCATTATTTTAACTCCTGAAACATAGTCAGCCCCCTGACTGGTTCCACAGCATTCTGAAAAGACGCGAGTATATATAAACCTACTTTACTCTGTCCTTAGAATGATACAACTGATATTCTGTGGGTGTAAGGAAGGGAAAACTGTGATCCTGAAGTACTACTAATGGGTAGAACTGACTGCTAGTCATACTCAGGATACATTCATTACTGCTATTGGTAGGTATTTTTGCATGTGGAATCCGCTATATGCAAAAGTTGTGGAGTAATGCCACGAAGTATCATACAGAATCTTCAAAACTGTAAACCTAGAAATAAAACACAGTCCAGTATTTGTAAAATGGACTAATAGCCCTGCAATTATGTAACAGTGTGAGCATATGAAGCTAATGAAATTAAGCTGATGTTACACAGAAGTGGCTGTGCTAAGTTTACATGCTAGTAAAACACCCCAATTATTCCTATCAAAAAAAGAAAGAGCTATAGGTTAAACTGAACAGTGTCACATTAATCATCAGAAACATCAAACCAAACTAGAGCAGTTTTAGATTTATACTTTTTGCATTAGAGTATTTCGCACAGGGAACACATGGGTGTGGCTGAGACTGTATAAGGATACCGAAAGGAAACAGTATCTAATTTTAACTAAAGCAACCATATTCCTTCCTCCACTCCTTACCATTAGTCTTCTCATTCTTTCTTTCTCAATTCTCTCAGTCTCTTTTTTCTGCTCACGTTCAGTGTTGGCATGCCAAGTGGCCACAGCTTTAGAAAGTTTCTGAATTTTCCCAGCGACTGACCGGTGGTACTCTTTAAAGTCTTTAGCATGCTGCAGTATGCTATTCAGGTATTCCTAGAAAGAGAAACAAGTTAGTGCAAACGGTTCAACACAGCACAGGATTTGACATTTCTGTATTCCTGAGAATATCAAAATTCTAATCTTATAGATTTCAGGTATTCCTAGAAAGAGAAACAAGTTAGTGCAAACAGTTCGACATAGCAGGGGATTTGAAATTTCTATATTCCTAAGAATATTGAAATTCTACTCTTACAGTTTTCCAGTTACTTATCACATCACCTATAATTCTTTTAATCTGAAAAACTCCGAAGGTAAATAAAATATGTACTAGAGAAGATGCACACAGCAAAGCAAGTTGCGAACACCTAGTAAGTTAAAATACCTGATGCTTCTGCCTACGCTTCCTCTCCTGTTCTATCTTCTGCTGTTTCTCAAGCTTTTCTGTCATCCTGGCCTCCCTCAAAGTCTGGCGCTTGCTTCGCTTGTAGGCTTTGGAGTTCAGTGCTGTCTCCAGTGTTGTGTCACGACGCATGCACGCCACAACCTCTTGTCTTAGCTACCAGTGGGGAAAAAAAAAGTATAACAAAACACTTAAAAATATAGTAATTTTTAATACACAGAGAAAAAGCTTTAAACACTGTTATGCCAGATTAAACACTAACAGTCCAAAATACGTTCCAGCCCCCTCTTCCCTTTTCATAACAGTTTTGAAATACAGTTGCAGCAGCTACGTCTGTTTCCCAAAAGAAAACTTAAGCCTCCATAGAATGGACAGGAGTGTTAATCACCTTAATTATCATTTCTTCCCTCTTTACAAAATGCTGGAAATTACTGTCCTGCTGCAATGAAAGGGGTTAGCCAAGATGTTGCACCATCAAAGTAAACCACAATAGAAACACATACATAAATAAATCTTCTAGTGCTGGACCTGAATATAGCTGACAACTTGTTTCATTGCCAGCTGCACAGAAAACAGGTGGGAGAGATAAATGTTAAGGGCTTGAAACAGTATTGCCATAGTCCCAGGAGTACAGCAGGGAGAGCCTGCTGCTTTTCAGTTGACCTCTGTTAAAACTTAATTACAAAGGAGTGCCAAGAGTAGAAGGAAGGAAGACTTGACATCCTAACATAACTCCCAAGGCTTCTGTCAGGAGGAATTTTTGCTTGACCTGCCAAATTGCATCTTTGCTCTTCCAAACTAGCTGTAAAGGCCAGCGGCAAGAGGCCCATAAGAGTCTGGCAGTGTGCTTCCTTTTCTGAAATTCATTTGCTGATACCTGCATTCGACATCCAACTTCAATCTTACGCATGATCATGTAATCTTAATTTTCAAGTCTGTGCCACAGCACAAATCCTGAAAATGAAATACCATGCACTATACCAACACAGAACTCTTCCTAAAACTCATGGTAAATATGAAGTATGTCCAGAAAGAGGTTGTCTATTGAGCACCAAAAATCAGCTTGTAGCCTGTCAAGCACTTTTGTCTTTGTACCAATGCCACTTTCATTATGAAAGACACAAGCCTATGGTAACATTTTACACTGGAAGAAAGCAGGAACCAAAAAGAACACTTGCATATTTTTATTATCAAAGCAAAAACATTTTTGAGACTTCCTTGTTGGTTAAATTTGCTCTCATACAAAACGTGCTTAGGCTTAGTGCTGCTGCAGAATCTCTTGCCAGTTCACTCTTTGCTACTTGAACATGTTTGTTGTCACCTCTATTAAAATGTTCCTGAAGTAAAAGGCATTACCTGGCGCTGGAAATTCAGTAATCTAAGTGCCTTCAATTCCACTGTAGCTTTGGTTCGTAGATCAGGAGGCAGGGAACCAGGCAAGTTCTCCAGTTCCTGGATTCTGTGAGCAATTCGAGCCTGAAGCCTAACAAATAGAAAATTGGATAAGACATCAGAAGAAATCCATCGATCATTATCAAAATTATACAGTAAAAACAGGCAATTTATCTCAGTCATTTATATAGTTTTCACTACTTTTTTTTTTCTAAAGTAACAGGCTTTTGCAGAGATGACACTGGAAATCCTTTTCCACTTTGAAAACAAATTGTCAAACAATGAACATATCCTTTGGTCCTTTTCATTTGACCAAAAATAGATATGGGAAAAGAAACTTGGGAATTTTGTTTTACACATACTATTCAGGATTATCCTTTCTACACTTCTTTGATGAATTACTTTATGCACAGTGTAGTCAGTGATAGAACTTTCTTTAATATTTGGAATTCTACTCGATTATTGACAAAAGTAAAGTTTGTCAGTAAACTATTCACACAGCTGCTACACTACAAATGGCCAATGTTGACAGCAGAAAAATCCAAACCATCGCTGTGTTAAGTCATGTTTATCTTAAGGACTTTTATTTTTATTTCTTTTCACTCTTCCTTTACAAGCTCCTTTGCACTGATTTGCAAATTCGAGAGAGAGAAAGAGAGTAAAGCCAGACAGAACTTGGATTTTTTCTATTTCAATATTATCAAAAGAATTCTGAAGTTCCTGAAACAACAAAACAGGAGGTAATGCTGCATTACTGCAGAAGACTAAGTTGTCTTCAAGAGACTAAAAAGTGAGGCAGAATTAGAGTAGTAATGTTTTCAGTAGAGACTAAAAAATAAATCAAGAAGGGTCAGTTCCTAAGTAGAGAAAGTTCCATTAAAAGCTGCAAATATTTGTCCAGACCCAGACAAGTTCATTATTCCTTCATATTCCTTATTCAGAAAATGAAAATGGCTTATTTTGTTATTTCCAGTGTATGTACTACACTAAATAAAGTTCACATTTTCTACAATTTCACCTGTCACTGGGCAATCCAGTTAGTAAGAAGAGATTTTAGTGCACCTCAGGATGCAAAATCTTGAGAATTAACTGGTCTCTTGGAGATCAGATGTACTAGTGCACATTAATACAAAAGACCAGATAAGATGTAAGATGAGAATGCTGTTCTAAATCACCGATGGGTGCTCTAGCTGGTTCTGTACACAGGGAGGCACTCATGCATCACAACTATTATCTATTACTCTTTTCCACTTCCCAAACAGCTGCAATGCTTCCACTGAAATTACCACCTAGGAAACAGTTTTAGCCAAGACCCAGTTTCGCTAACTTTAATGAAACTTTAGGTGAGCAGTCACCTTTTCAAACTTGTCTTTTGAGCTGTGAACTTAGCAAAGCCACCAAATACAAAACACATTCTCAGTTTCTTTCTTCCTTCTTGTTAGCCTAGAGTCTCATATTATACATGAGAATGAGTACAAAAAATTAATCTAGGTTAGTCTTGCCATGGTTTAAACCCGGCCAGCAAATAAATGAGCACCATGCAGTAACATGTAGGTTGAGGTAAGAACAGTTCAGTAACCAAAAACAAACTGAACTACAATACTAACGGTAAACAATAATAATAGTAATTATAATAAAAAGGAAAATAAGAGGGAAAATAAAAATAAAACGTACCAATGTACAACTGCTCACCACAGGCAGATGGATGTCAGACCCAGATCCGCCCCATGTCTGAGCCCACCCCCTGCCCCCCCCAACATATACTGGGCGTGACATTCTAGGGTGCGGAATATCCCTTTGGCCAGTTCGGGTCACCTGGCCTGGTTATGCTCCCTCCCAGTTCCTTTTGTGTACCTCCCTATTGGCAAAGCATGGGAAAGAAGGAAAAAAAACCAAAAAACATAGAGTCCTTAAGATAAACACAGCTTAGCAGAAAAATCCAAAACATCAGTGTGTTGTCAACATAAACCAAAACACTACACCAGCTACTGAGAAGAAACTAACTCTGTCCCAGCTAAAAGCAGGACGTACCTTACAGTTTCAGATAACTAACTGCAAGAGTCACTTCCAAACAAATATGAAGTGAAATGTTGACTTATTAGTTCAGTCAGAATTGGTATGCTACTTTAACTCCAGGTATAAGATATGTGAAAGTGCCTGCTGACATAAAAGTTTATACAGTAGAAATTCAAGCAATTACCAGAGTTAGGTTGAGCTTTATATTTCTGTAATCAAAATTATCAAAACTTAGCAAAATCCAAATAGACAAGTTTCTTGAGATACAACTACACATAATCAAAGCTCATAGAGTGTGTTTATTCCCATACACAACAGTCTTCACACTATGTGTAATTGTTTTTCTTGAGTTTATAAAAAAAGCTGTGATCAGAAGTAAATGCACATGAAATTTTGCAATTAGAAGGCAGATTAGTATTTCCAGGATAACTTTCCATGCAACTACTTTCCTTTATATGTTGAAATGGTCTGCACTGAGCTACAAGCAATGACACTTCTATTTGTGGGCGATTACTCTCCTTTAATAACCCAGCCAGAGGGAAGATACAGAAGATCAGTATTTCTGCATCAGGAGAGACAGTACTTCCAAAAACTTATTGAAACTCCGGTCAGTTCTCTGTTAAAACACAGTCCTGACTAAAAAAGTTTAAAGATGAATGAAAACCTACAGCACGCATATGGAAGCATAATGAAAAATGGCAGCCAGATGGGTTACACATGAAACAAACAAACAGAAGTTGATTAATTTCATACCTTCCTAGAACCACTATTTTTATCTATTGTTTAAGGTACTAGTACTAACAACAGTAGCAATAGCAATAGTGTTTTCTTCAGTAGTCGGTAGGATTTTGAAAAGAATTTCATGACAGACATCCCAACTCAAGCGAATCCAATAACTACTTGAGATGTTTCTCATCACAGACACCTTCTAGTCTCTAAAGAGAATGACTGTAGTTCACTGAACTTCTGCTGTCTTCATGGAAAAAAATGCTAAGAGCGATTAGACAAACATAATCTGAAGGGAAAAAAGTCTCCTAGATACTTTTTACAGTATTTTGAAGGCTACAATCCCACCATTTGAAGGATATAACTAATTAATCCTTGCAGTTCAGCAATTTATCGTCATCCATGCAGAAAGCAGCTAGGAAAGCTACACAGAGATCTCTTTGCAAAACAAGTGATGTGCAGCCCTTCCTCATTAGCTGGGAAGACAGTTTGCAGGTAACATACAATATACAGGATATTACCAAGTGTATTATTTTTTAATTAGCAGCACGAAGGTGGAAAAAAGCCTTTCAACATAATAGAACAACTTTCAATTACAGACATAATCATCTTTCAGACAGCTATCCAGTGAGATTAGAAAGCAGCACTTCATTCTGAAGAAAGTGTTAAGGAGAGTTTTATAAAAGCATGGTATGAAGTTTTCATTTTGAACAGATTTCAAGGAAGACAATTTTAACAGCTTTCTGCATAAGAAACTAAAATTTAAACTTCTTATATTGTTAAGAATTTTAAATATCACAAAGATTAACAACAATTACATAATCTCACCTCAAATCAATGTATATTGCAAATAGCTTCTCAGGACAACTATGTGAATTCGCAGCAGGATTAACTCAATTTTCTTGAGTGCTGGAGCACTTTTTAAAACCAGATCAAGGCTTTCCAGGGAAAAAAAAATCAGCCTGCTCATGTTTCATTAGATTCAAAGCTTCTTCAGATTCCACAAGATGTTAATAGCTGCACTACTGCCTCTCCATCTGTACTGGTCTTTTTAACATCTGGTTAATTAATAGAAATGCTGCACTGTACTTCTAAGTGCCTATTTGATAAATTGTTTGATGACACAAACTTCATAACTTCCTAGTAACAATGAAAGGAAAAATTAATTGCTATTACTTGGGAAAAAAACAAATATAATTTTGTAAAATTACAAAAATTTAGCAAGAACTAAAATATTTCCTCTTACAATATTGTTCTGTATGTAAGACATGCTCAAATACATAAATCATGTACACGATCCCTTAAGAAATGGAAATGTGTATGCAGTAGCATGATCTTCCTTCAAAAGTCTGCTGTTATGCACTAGAGTGGTGCATACAACAAGAGAAACAGCCCAACACCTCAGCAATTAACTTTTAATCACACTGATCATGAGCTAGCACTACACTGCTGTCTCTTCAGCAGAACACTTCACAGCCTTAGTTTGGAAACCCCGTGATCAAGGTCATTGAGGCAGTCTAACCTCAGCCAGCAATTCCCTCACTCTTCCCCCTCCTGACTGCAATGTTGGAAGAACTGGAAGAGTAAAAGTGAGAAAGAAACTAGTGGGTTGAGATAGTAACAGTTTAATAATTCAAACGATTTTTTTTAAAAATTCTAACATAAAGAGAGAAAAAAAATAACAAAAAAGGCAGGAAAGTAAATTCCCAGACAGACAAGTGATGCAAATCAAAACAACTGTTCACCACCAACTGAGCAAAGCACAGCCAACCCCCAAGCTGCAAGCCCTGCCAAACTTCCCCTTGGTTTTACTGCTGAGCATGATGACACCACACAGTATGGAGTATCTCTGTGGTCAGTTGGGGTCTTCTGGCCCAACTGTGTCCCCTCCCAAGCTTTTGTGCACCCCTAGCCTACCCACTGGTAGGGTAGTGTCAAGAACTCAAAGCTATGTAAGCAGTTCGCCCAGGCAGGGCACTGCCACCCTGCTTTCTTTTTGCCTTCTTTTTTTTTCCCACAACTCAGCTAGACCCAACAAAGATACCTATGCGAGCGAAAACTGTTGCTGCTGCTGCTACCAGGAGGAATGCTGTAAGCCAGACAGAACCCTCTGTGCAGGATACAGCTGTGCAGGTCACTGCTGCACGGAGAGCCTCGGTCTGGCATCAGTTTCAGAGAGCAGTGTGAGTCACACCTGTGTACGATGTGAGCAGGTGAATGACTTGCTGTGCCTGGCGGCAGAGCTCAAGGAAGACGTAGAAAGGTTAAGAAGCATTAGGGACAGTGAAAGGGAAACAGATTGGCAAAGTCACACCCTTTTGAGCCCAAAAGA
>NW_008667701.1:0-41676 GCF_000695815.1 Acanthisitta chloris
GGGACCGTGTTCCAGCCCCCCTCCCGGCCCGGGATGCCCGCGGGGAGGACCACAGCCCGCTTTGCTGTGCGCTGCAGCCCCAGGCAGTTCGCTGCGTACCTGGCAGGTAATGATGCTTCACCCCGAGGCTGAGGGGAGAGGCAAACACAACTGCTCCACCTCAGCATGAGGAAGAACTTTTTGCCACGGAGGGTGGCAGAGCGCTGGGACAGCTGCACAGGGAGGGTGTGGAGCTTTCCCTTTCTGGTGACATTCCAAACCCACCTGGTTCCTGTATCACCTGTTCTAGGTGGCCCTGCCCAGACAGGGGGGGTTGGACTGGATGGTCTCCAGAGGGCCCTTCCAACCCCAACCATTCTGTGATTCCAAGATTTTTAGTATAATATTACACAGGCATTGTAGTGTCCTAAAGGCATAGAGACCAACAAGTTACTCAGATGAGCTTGTAACATTATTAAGGTGCTTAATTTAGTGAAAGATATGCAGGAAATTAATGGATGCGTGATGTCTAGAGTCTGTCCATAAAATCTGTGATGGCTGTTGCTATTCATAGAATCACAGAGTGATTTGGGTTGGAAAGGACCTTAAAGCTCATGCAGTTCCACCCCTTGCCATGGGCAGGGACACCTTCCACTAGACCAGGTTGCTCCAAGCCCCATCCAACCTGGCCTGGAACACTTCCAGGGATGGGGCAGCCACAGCTTCTCTGGGCAACCTGTGCCAGTGCCTCACCACCCTCACAGGGAACAATTCCTTCCCAATATCCCACCTAGACCTGCCCTCTGGCAATGGGAAGCCATTCTCCCTTGTCCTATCTTAAGCATTCATTTTCTAGTAATCTTGTACTGACTTATCATTTATTATCAGTAATAATATCTGTAATTGATCTTCACTTGCTGCCTCATTATCATAATTCCATCATGCAACATGACATTCACCTCTGGCATCTGTCATTTTAACTCAAATGTGTGAGCTGTGCCCATGAGACTGACCTGAAGCTGCTCCTATCTTTCACAGACATGGGTGTGCTTGTCCTGGAGGTACTGACCAAGCCTGACCACCTCCCCCTTGGTAGAGTGCAGATCACCAAACTGTCCCAGCTCTCTCCCAGCCATCCCATCAGTGGCTCTTTCTCTGTGGTGTCACCAACATCTGATAAACTTGGAGAGCTGCAGGTAGTCCTGATGTCTTTGCTTTTTATTATAAATGCAGTGCTGTAACTCCTGTGTAATCAGGTGTACTGATTATATGTAGCTGTACTAAGTACACTGCAGGCCTGGTCTCTGTCCAAGGCATTTGTGAGCTAAGGTAGCAGATAGAACATGCATCTTGATGGTGTCGACTCTGTTTTGTTTAGAAGGATGCGTGGTAATTCAGCTTGAGAAAGAGAAAATCTGTCACCTCTACGCTGAGTGAGTTTTAACAGTGGATTTAAAAATGGATACTCAGTTCTAACACTCTTCCAGAGCCTCACTGGGCTGAAATTGTAGGAGATTTTGAAATCTGGAATTCAGAAGGTTCTGTCTTGCAGCTCTGGCTCTGGGGAGTTGATGTGGAAAGATAGTTTGAAAACATGGAATGAGAAACAAGCATATCAGAGTTTTATGATGTGTCATAGCTACATTGCTTTATGTAGAAAAGCACCAGTTTTCTTTAGCATGGCAAGTTGAATACAGGATGTGCTGCACATAATTAAGAACAGAACAAAATATGACTTTCCCTTTCTGTCTTTTAGGTCTCACTGGTTCTAGAACCTCTGCCAGAACTGTATGACACCAGTACCTCTGTCCCAGCCACACAGGCAAGTCTGGACTCTGCTCCTGCTCAGGGAAGCAGCAAGCCACAGCTTCCAGCTGTATCCCAGCAGCCCAGGCACACACAGGTCACTGTTGTTGACCAAGAGCCTGTTACCAACAGCATGGCCACAACTCCCAGGTACCTTTTTTTCCCCCCGTGGCAAAATTCTGGTTTATTTTGCAGTTCACATTCTTTGTTTAAGTAATGGCTGTACACATGTGAGTTAAGGAACACTTGATCTCTTTGAGTGTGTGTTGTATGAAATCCAGAACGTTGAGTTTTTCTGGGCCTACAGGGACAGTTTGTTAGCTGATAGAAATTTGCATCCTATGGTGACTTAGTTCAGGCTATGTTAGTTGACACAAGAGGTGTCACAAATCATAGAATCAGAGAATGGTTTGGGTTGGAAGGACCTTAAAGACCATTTTGTTCCACCTACTGCCATGGGCAGGGACAACTTCCACTAGACCAGGTGGCTCGAAGCCCTGTCCAACCTGGCCTGGAACACTTCCAGGGATGGGGCAGCCACAGCTTCTCTGGGCAACCTGTGCCAGTGCCTTACCACCCTCACGTCAGACAACTTCCTCCTAATACCCAATCTAAGCATACTTTCTGTCAGTTTGAATCCGTTCCCCCTTGTCCTGTCACAACGTCCTCCTGGAAAAAAGTCTTCTAAAAACATTTTAAAAACTGAAACCTTTTACTTGCAGCTTGAGTTGGTCTCTCTGATTAAGCCTTAGCGGCAGCTGAGGAGTCATTAATGTGTCACATTTGTTTTTGGAGCATGTACCGCAGTGAGAATTTGAAGAAGTTTGAATCTTTTTTTGAATACCTTTTCCTTTAACACTTGTTAGTGAAATATCATTTCATTTTTCACTAGAGGAAAGGACCATTTGCTCTTTGAAGAGGACTCTGAGAATATAAAGGACACTTTTTCTGCCTCTCATCACCCTCTGATTTTACTGGATGAGCCTCTGAAAGTGAATCCTTCACATCAGTCCCTGTTGTTTCCCTCCAGCACTGATCCTGAAGCCCCTGCTAGAAGGAACACACAGATGCTCTCTGTGCACAACCCAGCTACAAAAGATCTGCTTTCAGGTTTGTGTGCAACTACCATGGTCTCTTAGATTCCACAACAAACAGCTCTCGGTAATATTTTGGGTGCCTATCCAGAGATGAGGTCTGAAGGACAAGGGGTACTTCACACCTTCTTGCTATATTATATCAAAAAACCTTTTACTTAAAAGGTTCTGATTTATACTTGTTGGAAGCTGTCTAGAGTTTGCAGCTCAGGCAAAATAGTGTCCCAGCAGGAGCTCTGCCCTAGAGGTATAATAGCAAAGAAAGCTCAGCTTCTCAGGCTGTTAAATCATTGACATGTCCTTTGAAATGACCATCAGAGCTCCTTCCATAGGTCTTGGGAGGGTTTCTATTCCATTGGCATTTTCAGGTGGAAAATGGTTTCCATCATCCTGAAGCTTTTTAGACCACAGACTGCCTGGACTGGGTTGGAATGAGCACCAGAGTAGGGCACATATTTGCTGTCCTTTGGATGTTATATTTTCAGAAAAGACCTAAAATTAGATATCCTAAGGTGATAAACCACTCTTCCCTAAATTAGTCTTGCTTCTGTGTCAGAATAATGCTCTTCCAGTGCCTGACTTGGTGTGTGCATGTGGATGAGTTTGTACAGTTCTGAGTGGGAGCCTGATGGACGATTCCCCTCTCTTACTCCCAGCTGAGCTGTTTTCTGGTGTATGACACACACTTCATCTGCAGTGTGTCAAGATCTCTTTATAACAGCAGCAAACAGAAGTTTCTTAACTGTAGCCAACACATTTATTATGTTTACATATTGCTTTTTAATTGCACTTGAATGCTGAAATGTAATCCTTGTGCTTATTCCTCAGCTCTCTTGGATCAAGGCAGTAAACTCCGTGACGCCATGGTGGTTTCTGCAATGAAGTCCAGCCCAGACATGGAGATTGAACTGAAAGAAGTGACTCCTTTCATAGAGAGAGACAATTCTAAAGCACCAACAAAGTGAGTTTGGGAGGGGGGAAGTGATATTTGAGTTCCAAACCATACATTTTTGAGGCCTTGTCAGGAAAGCTAAATACCGAGATTCATGGGATGTGTTTTAGGATTCTCATTCAAATGGGAATTTCTACCTGTGAGTAAAAGCCTAAATTTTGTGAACTGATTTTAATCTTCATGTAGTAAACCTTGATTTAAGTAATTGATTTTCTTGCCATTTTCATAGTATATTTGTATTTAGTGTAGAGTTCTTGGATAAGGAAGTATTAAATGTTGATAGGGAATAAGAGTAGTGTAAGGAAGTGCAAGTGAAATGGTACTTCATCACAGAGAGCAGGTTTTCAGGTAAGTGTATATAATTGGTGACCTAAATTGAGTACTTATGCACATTGTAGTTCGCATCTCCTGGTGCCAAAACACCTATGAAAATTTGCCTCTCTCACTGTTCTCAAAATTGTAGTCATTACCTTCTTCCACGTGACATTTTTTAGCAGATTTTAAAAAAAAAAGTGCTGGTGCTTTTTCAACTTCTAACTCCTCCTTTGTCTAGTGTTAGACTTAGTAAATGTTCTCAGTTCAGTGACATTTAGAAGTATTAAAACAAATGCTTTTTTTTTTTTTAATAGGAAGAACTTCAATTCTTTCTTTTTCCTCTGGAAAAATGTGAATATTGCTTGTTGTTCTTTGATAACCAGAAAGTAATGTCATTGCTTTTGACAGTCAGTGATGCAATTGCAGACACATTTTCAATAATTTCTGCTCAAACTGTTTGTATTTGTTTAAAAGTCAATGATTTTGGACGTTTTAGGAAAAATTGTTAGACCAGTTAACAGATTCCTCTACCAAACGCCTTACTAACCTTTTGGTTCCCCTTTTACTGCTCTCTGTGCCCCAATTGCTGTTATCCAGGATCTCAAAAGGCTTGAACTCCAGTTTTGTGCCCATTCCTGAAGATCTCCATCACTTTGCATCTGAAGTTTCAGGTCAGCAGTTAGACCTAAACTCTGAAGAGAGAGCAATACATTTACTGTTGGGCAGGTGAGTGTGATGCCCTGAGGGGAAAAATTGTCTTTATTTGACTGTTTTGTACTGAAAAATGTCTCTTGGCTCTGCAAGTTCCCCACTTTTTTTGGGAATGTAACCAGTGAATCACGTATGGAAGTAATGAAGGTGTTCTACAGCTCAGCTGTAGTGCATGACAATCTGGACAGCTCCCTCCTTTGGACACTCTCTTTATATATTTCTTACCTTGTGGTGCCCAGTACTGTACACAATGTAGTCCAAACCCAGATTCATTAGGAACTGCATGCAGAACTTGGAACATTGAGGTATGTTTCCTTCTCTTGTATCCACAGTGCTGATTTCTCTCCAGTGCATTCCTGGGATCACACAGGGTCACTTCTGGATTCTCTCTCCCTTGGGAATGAGGTGTATGACAGTGAGCTTGATGATCCCCATTATGACCAGAGTCTGCTGGAGAGGCTTTTCTACACAGCTCCTGTAAGTGAACACCAAAAGGAAGGTGCTTCAACAATCCCTAATGGGAAGAAACCCAGAACTTTGCGTGAAAAAGCTACAGATTTCAGTATTTGGAGGCTGAGTAAGCATTAGGTATCATACAGAAGCAATGTACTCATTGCTTAAAATTAATACTATTAAAAGAATACTGTCAAGGCTATAAAGTCAAGCACTGAGTTTGGAAATTGGTTGGATTGAGGCTGTCCAGGAAGACTTTTTCTTTCTAAACCTCTGAAAATTTTGATACCATTTTAATTGTTTTGAATGCTGCAGTCCATAAGGTTTTTTTCTTTCTAATTCATGTATCATGACCATTATGTATCTCTTAACAATAACAATTAACTTTTTATGTGCATTATTTCCGTTCAGAAATCTGATTCCAGTTTAAGTGATTTCCTCAGTGATGATGATGATGTTGATGTTAAATCCTCAAAAAAAGCATCCAAGACAGAAACTCTCAAGAAAGATGATCCAGTGAATCCACAGGATTTTAATGCCTTTGATCAAAATGTGACAGAAATTAAACCCAGGTAAATAGTTACACTAGTGGCTTCTGTTCTGACCTCATCTAAATTGTATTCCCTTTTTTCCATGGCAGAATTAATAAAAATATCCCTAAATATCCAGTTATCAAGCTTCACTTGTACAATACAGTTAGTTTTAAGGTTTTATGGCTCTTTTTTTATCTTAATTCAGCTCCAAACAATTTTTTCTTACAAATACTGCTATTTTTACAGTCAGGTTATGTTCATATCTCCAGAGGCACCAACACAAAACGATTCACAAGTCAAGTCTTGCAAATAAAGCACAAGTGAGATTTCAAACTCTGTCAAAAATCTTGTTGCTGTTCCTCTGCAGCAGACTTGTCCATGAGCATAGCTCTCATCTCCCTATTTTTGTGTATGACATTAAATGGAGCTTTTCTTTTTGAAGTGTTAGCACAAGACTTTTTTCAAAACATCAGCAATGTGGAACAGGCACTTTCTGATGTGTTTTCTTTCTTTTCAATCATGTACCCCAGGTACTCTAAGACTTCTGTTACAGAGACCACCAAATTTGTTGTAAAAATACATTAAAAAAATCCACAATTTAATGAATCATGAGCAGGGTTTAAATTATCCCACCAACCTACAATTTTCTTCTCATGTGGTCATGTTAAGAGCTTCACCTGGCCATGTTAAGAATGTTCCTGTAGTTCTGAGCCTCAGTTTTATCTCTCCAGCTCCTCTCCCACTGCAACACTTGCTGCTCTGGAAGAGCACACAGAAGCATCTTATGTCACATCCTTGAGTGCAGACAAGTTGGCATTGCTGCAGCAAATCCACCTGGCCAGAGTCATCATTGAAAGCTTGAAAATCTCTCCTGAGAACATCCAGTTTTCCCCAAGGAAGGAAGGTTTAATGGGGAAACCTCCACGGCCTACAACTGTTAATAAGTGGTAAGGGGAATTGTTTCTCCCCTCCGTGTTTCCTGTGCCTTCAAGGGACATTTCCCTGAGGCCTGTTGTGTAGTCTAGCTTGCCTAAGCTCTCCAGGCTTCTGAGGGCTTCTTATTTCTCTGCTTCTCTCAGGAAATTGCATCTCATAAGCTTGGGAAAGAGATGTGACTAATTTATCCTGATGTGGGCTCGCTTCAGGCTGTGCTTTTTCAGGCGTTTGGGGGAGGTAGAAGGTGTATTTCTTGTGTACTTTTGTGCCTGGCAGAACCTTGAAAACAAGGTTTATGGAAAGGGAATAGGCATATATATATATAATTTACTGAAGGAATTCAGGTGGTTCAGTTATCTTAAAAAGTAGTGACAATAAACTGTGTGTATGGAACTTGCCTGCTGTGTTCAGTTTCATGATGCACATTAGATTTTTTGATGGTTTGTGATAATTCATGCACTTGTTTTACTCATAGCACCTTCTTTGTGGAGTACCATTTCCCTGTGGGAGTCTCCAAGGATGATAAAGGACAGATCTCCATAACAACAGAAGTAATTCGAGTAGCTTCAAGTAAAATCACAGATGGTGGTAAGAGCATTGTATTCTCCCCTTATATTTAGGGTCTTCTTCATCTCTTATAAAGTATTTAGTAGTGTTTTCTGTGTATTTCCTTTGCTGCCTGAAAAGCACTTCTGCCCCCAGAGTTGCTGTGTTGCAGAGAATGGAATGGTTCTCCCAGGGAGGAGGAAACCAAGGGGTTTTTTAGTTTATTTTTTTCTTCCAAGAGTTATCCATATTGTGATTTTCACATTTCTTCTCCTATGGATGAAATGTCAACTCAGTAAGGCTATTCCTTCATTTCGACATAAAGCTAATATCCTCCCTACACTAGTAGGGGGACAATAAATTACTTTGAGAAATATCAGAGATACTATACCTGAAATAAGTAGTTTTTCAGATGCTGAAGTATGTCAGCATCTCCAAGAGCTCAGATAATCTGCTGGATCCAAGGGATCTTGAGTCTCTGCTCAAATCAGTAGACACCAGTCTCTTTACTGAGAGTCAGCAGTGTTTGTGTCCCTGAGAACAATTTCTGTTTCTCTTCTCACTGAGCAGAGAATGCTGTGTGAGCAAGATCCTCTCTGCCCAGCCTTCCTAGGAACTGGAATTCCAGGGGGACTTTCAAATGCCTCTTCCATATGGACATTCATTGATCTTTCTGTGTGGCACTTGAGAGGTCTGAGGATAATTCTGAGTTCTTTTGTATATTCTCCACTTGTGGCCAGACAAAACGCATTTCTTCTGAACCTTTGTAACACAGCCACTGTAATACAAAACTCCTGCCCTTTGCCTTGTGTGGATTCCAGCTCTTGGGAACCTGGAAAAATAGATTGGGCTGAAAATAATTTGAAGAACACATCAAGACCATTCACTGTAGCGTTATCCTTCCTGAGTGCTGTTTATCTCATTTATTGAAGATGCCGAATGGGGAAAATTCCATAGATATCCCAGACAAGCACTAGAAGTGCTGCACTTCCAGTTGGAAGTTTCCTTATGGCTGACCTGCATCTTTGTCATCACAAGAATACTTCCATATCCACTGTGAACAAGGAAAACATAGTACTTAGACACTGTTGTTGTACTCTCTCCTAGACTAAATGTCAATTCATTCCATCTTTTCTTGCTGATACCTCTTTTCTCCTGAAGCTGCAATTATTCTTGCAGCTCAGCTTTGACTCTTTCAAGAACCACCTTGAACTCTATTGCTCAAAATGAGTCAGGGTTCTTCCACTGAAGAAGGGCAAGTCTGATTGAGACTTGGTATCACCTGCAGCCTCTAAATGCTGTTATAGTCTTAAGTTTGTCCTGCTGCCCTCCTGCTATTTCCTGCTCTTGGAAAATGAGGAGCAGTTTACTTTGGCCTTAATAAGTAATGCAAAATTTAATGATTGTGTGTGTAATAAAGCAATCTCCAGAGGAAAGTTTGTATACATTCAGGTAATTTTTAATACTTGTTGCTCCTGTAAGCAATAAAAAAAGGAAAAAACAAAAGGAGGAGTAAATGGCCTGCAGAGTTGTAACGTAATTTATTAGGTTGAAACCTCAAGAGATTCTTGTTGATGGTTCCAGCAACAGCCCTTCCCATTTCAGCTCCTAACTTTGATCTTTGAATTGGCAGATTTTGCAAATACTCTGTGTGTGTGTCCTTCCTTCTCAGAAGTGCCATCACTTTCCCTTCATACCTTCATGTGTGCTCACCCTGTGTGTTCTCTGCAGAGACTGAAGATTCTGTTCCTGATATAGGTGAAAGGACAGGTTGTAACTCTGAATGCAGCTAAGAGCTCACAAATCTGTCTCCCTCACAGTGGTGAAATTTCAGCGGCGGTTTGTGTTCCCTGTGCGGTTTGTTGGAAGGATACTGGAGCATTGGTGGAGCTCTGACCTTGCCTTTAAAATCTACATGAGAAAAAGCACACAAAAAAAGGTACGTGTCAGAAGGTGTTTCAACTTTGTGTATTGAAAAGCAAAGAAATTCTTGGCTGTTTGATTTCATAGCATGTTAAGGGTTGGAATGGACCTTAGAGATCATCCAGCCCCAACCCCCTGCCCTGGGCAGGGACACCTCCCACCAGAGCAGGTTGCTCAAGAATTTATCCAACCTGGCTGTGACACTGCCAGGGTTGAGGCATCCACAGCCTCCCTGGTAAACCTCTGCCAGTGTCTCACCACCCTCACAGTAAAGAATTTCTTCCTAATATCTAATCTAAATTTCCCCTCTTTCAATTTGTCCCCATTACTCCTTGTCCTATCATATCACTACATAACAAAGAGTCCCTCTCCAGCCTCCCTGTAATCCCTTCAGGCACTGGAACCTGTTGTGAGGTCTCCACACAACCTGCTCTTCTCCAGGCTGAACAGCCCCAACTTTCTCAGCCTATCTCCATAGGGGAGGTGCTCCAGTCCTCTTACCAGCTTTGTGGCCTCCTCTGGACTTGCTCTAACAGTTCCTTGTCCATCCATTTGCCCCAGACACTTAACACAGGCAAAACAAAGTCATGTGGCTTGACTGAACCACTTCTTAATCAATCAGATATTAGGAAGGGAAATGACATTATATTTAGATAGTATAACTTGAACTGATTGCTGTTCAGTCATCACAGAATCACAGAATATCCCAAGTTGGACCCACAAGGATCCAATCCTTTGGCACTGCACAGGACACCCCAACAATCCCACCATGTGCCTGAGAGCATTGTCCAAATGCTTCTTGAGCTCTGTCAGGCTTGGGGCTGTGACCACTGCCCTGGGGAGCTGTTCCAGGCTTATCACTCTTGTCACTCCATTAAAGGATTTTCTGAGTTCAAGACTGACAGGCAGAAAAAATTGTCATTACCTCATCTTTAAAACTGTTTTTGTGCTGTTTAAGCACATTGGATCAATTATAAACATTATTCTTCCATGAGAACACAGCTCATTTAGCAATATAGAATGAAGCTCGTGTGGATACAGTTTGTATCTTTACTCTGCCCAGGGTAAGGGGAATAATGTGAGCTGTGAAAAAATGGTGTAACTTGTGCTTTCTGTGGAGGAAAAAATGTACATTTCTGTTCACTAAGATTATTTACATCATCATCTACATGAGATGAAGATGGTGAGAGGAGTTAATTCTTGTATTTTACTCAACACCAAGGACATCTGCCTGTCTGTTCTAGTAGGAACTTTCCTTTTAATGGGGGAATAAATTCTGTCTGTAAGTATGGATATTTGGTTCAGGTACTAGATTTGGGATGTTCATTTTTTTGCCTTAATCTGGAACTGTTTACAGTAGGTACTAAGAGAATTTGTCTTACTCTTGTCGTAGTGAGACTGGAAATTGGTACTAAGGGAAACTTTGCTCCAAATCCCTGTTGGTACAACTAACCTTGGAGGAATGGGGAGGGTGTGTGGCTGCCCATGGCTTCCCACAAAGCTTTGGTTTCACAAGATGCTCTTAGTTCTTTAATCATGACAGAAATGTTGCAGAATTGATTCTTTACCTGCCCTCAGGCCATGGCCATTGGCACAGCAGCACTTCAGTTACGTGAGGTGATCCAGGCCGAGCTGCTCACTGTCAGCTGTGAAATACCTGTAGAAAAGGAGGGAGGTCAGACACAAGTTGGACCACTAAAGGTATGTGTTTTACCATCTAAAGTCTGAGTTAAACGACCTGTTGTTAACTAATTTTGGCTGCATACTTTTGCTTTATTTTTTCATCCTCTTTCTTTTCTCTCTTTTAGTCAGGTCTTGAATGTGAAGGTTTGTAAGACAAATACAAGATAACATGAAATTTTTTTATTCCTTAGAGGTTTGGAGAAATACTTTGAATCTCCTGCATGTCTAAGGATGTTGTCAATAAGCTGAGGCCTGGATACAGAAACCACAGGCAGATTTTGAGTGGCACATCTTCAGGGCTGAGAGCTTTGGCTTTGGCTTCATGTGTGACATGAACTGAGGTCTCTCCTGCCACAAAGGCCTGATATCCCCTGTCACTGGTACCATCTTGTCACCTCAGGAGTTATCTTCTCCAGCCAAAGTTTTTTCCTTTATTCAGAGGAGGCCACCAAGATGATTATATCCTCAAAGCCTCTCCTTTGAGGAAAAGCTGAGACAGTTGGGATTGTTCAGCCTGGAGAAGAGAAGGCTTTGGGGTGACCTAATTGCAGCATTCCAGGACCTGAAGGAGCCTAAAGGAAAGATGGAGAGAGACCATTTGCAAGGGCCTGGAGTGACAGGACAAGGGGGAATGGCTTCCCACTGCCAGGGGGCAGGGTTAGATGGGATATTGGGAAGAAATTGTTCCCTCTGAGGGTTGTGAGGCACTGGCACATGTTGCCTAGGGCAGCTGTGGCTGCCTCATCCCTGGAAGTGTTCCAGGCCAGGTTGAATGGGGCTTGGAGCAACCTGGTCTAGTGGAAGGTATCCCTGTCCATGGCAGGGAGTGGAACTGGATGAGCTTTAAGATCCTTCCAACCTGTAATTGTATAGATTTGTACTCCAGTTTGGGCTTTATTTGATAAAACCACATGTGGTTTATTTTGCAGCAACAGCTACAGCTTGTAACCAGCATGTGCCTTAGGGTAAGCTTTCTGGATGAGGAGAGAACATAGTTCTTTAGCTAAACATGTGATGTACTTTCCTGAGTTTCTGTTGCAGTCCCTTGTATTTGTATGAGGCACATCTGACGAGGCTTCTCTGCCTTGCCCCATGCAGGTGTCCTTAGAACTTGCAGCCAACAACAAAGACTTCACCTGCACTGCTGCCAGGTCAGCTAGAGCTGGGCAGCAAGTCCCTGCTCATGCTATAAGAAGCTCCCAGCTGGAATTCCAGGAGCCCAACAAGAAGAGTGTAAATGCAGGAAGTCCTCACTGCTTGAAAATGATCCCAGAGGACTCCCAGGAGCCAGGAGTGGGCAGCAGGAAGGCTGTGCCAACCCTTGTAGCCAAGCCAGTACTGGCACAGCTAACTCCATCTGAGGAAGATGGGTTATTGCTACATATGCTGCTGATGGTGCCTGATGGAAAAGGTTTTGTTGCTGAAGGCCATGGGCTCCCCAGTTCTTGCAATGTATATTTGAACTTCAAGTTGTTCAGCACTGAGGAGGCAACAAGATCTGCTGTTGTATGGGGCACAACACAGCCTGCCTTTAAGTACTGGCACAGCTAACTCCATCTGAGGAAGATGGGTTATTGCTACATATGCTGCTGATGGTGCCTGATGGAAAAGGTTTTGTTGCTGAAGGCCATGGGCTCCCCAGTTCTTGCAATGTATATTTGAACTTCAAGTTGTTCAGCACTGAGGAGGCAACAAGATCTGCTGTTGTATGGGGCACAACACAGCCTGCCTTTAATTTTTCTCAGGCAAGTCATTCATTTTCCAGTTTACACTGATTGAAGTGTTCTATTCCACATTGACAAAACATTTCATAGGTAAGTTACTTTTAAATGTGTAGGAACATCTCTGCTTGGCTCTGTCCAGTATATTAGAAGTATTTTCAGTATTGTTTTGGCTGATTGCACAGTTTGGAATGCAGTTATTTGAGTCATCTTAATAATAAATGAGGCCCTTGAAGTATGAAGGAGAAGTGGTCAGAAAAATTTAGGTTAAAAGTGAAAAAAATGGACTTATTTCTTTTGTTTTGTCAAGTAAACATATTGTTGGTGACATCCTAATATGTAGGTGTAGAATTTTTGTGTGTGTTCCATTGCCTGGTGTTCTTTTTCTTCTCAATGGATGTATCAGCACATAAGTGTGGGTTTTACTGGCCTAACATGGGCCAGAGCCTTCCCCCAGCAAACAGCAGAATTTCAGGCATTCAGCAATGTTAGGAGTTTGTGATCTTATGTGGACATTTTTCTTTGGAAATGTCAGGATGCTCAAATGTATTGCATGTGTTATCAGAATGCACTGTACTCAGCCAATATTTTCCAATGAATTCTGTGTACTAATTCTGCATTAAACCCTCTCAGGTGATACCTTTTTCACTAACTTCCAAACACTTGGAGAGGCTGAAGAACAATGTGATGATTATTGAAGTGTGGAACAAGATGGGAAGCCCTGGCTGTGACAGACTGCTAGGATTAGTGAAACTTCCTCTGCATCAGTTTTACATCTCATTCAAGTAAACATCATCCTTTTTTCATATTTTATTGGGGTGGGAAATATCCTAACTGATGCTTCAGAGAGAGGTCATGGATGCTGTCTGGGAGTTGTGTGGGAGGACTCTTAATTATAATTCATAGCAAAAGGTATTTTTGCCCTGCCAAGCTTCCTGTAGCTCTTTCCTACACTGAGCAGCATATCAGTAAGTTGCACTGTCCTTGCACAGAAGTACAAGTAGACTGTGAGAAATAAAGTCACTCTGCTGCTTCGGGTTTGGGGCCTGTTTAACTTGTGGTCCTATGAAGGACTAAAACTAGAAGACATCAAAGTGACTTCACAGGGAAATTAAGTGTGACTTTCCATTGGCGATTTTCCAAGATGATGACTGAGTGGTTTTGTCCCTGATTATGCTCTGCAGAGATCCTGTAGGCATACTGTCCAGCTGCTCAGCCTGGGATAATGCTTGTGGTGTCAAAAAGGTCTCCAAAATCTTCATGTTATATTTGTTTTATCTGATGAGTCTCTCCAGAGTTCTTTGCTCTTTGTGGTTTAATCTCTTGGTTTCTTGTTCAGTCAAGTAATATACGTGTTTAAAACAGTTTAAATTAATGGAAATCCTGGGCAGAAGAGATTCTTCCTAATGCAGAGGATTAATTCCTTTTATTGTGGTCAGACCTAGTGATAGGTGGAAATCAGATGGTGCTGGAGCTGACTGGACACTACTTTGTTAGTTAGTACTGTGTCATTTGTATGATTTTTTTTCAGTTATCCACTGTATTTTACTTGTGTATACCTTAACATCTCAGGATGGTTTGGGTTGAAAGGAACCTTGAAGTTCATCCGGTTCCACCCCGTGCCATGAGCAGGGACACCCTCCATTAGCCCAGGTTGTTTCAAGCCCCATCCAACCTGGACTTGAATATGTTCAGTGTCAGTATTAGAAGTTTTTACATTTTTGTGGGAGATTGTCCCTGTTCCTTCTTTTCTTCTGGCCCAGATCCATCCCCAAAGGCATATAACTCCCTCAGAGAAGTATAATATGGCTTCAGAGTGTTGCTGGGAGTCTTGTTCCTGTTCTCCTCACTTGTCAGTCTCTAGGCTACATTAGGTTTTGGAAAGCTGTCCTTTGTCATTGCTGATGATAACCTTGTGCACTCAGCAGGTCATGGATCTGTGCTGTGTGAAAACTACTGTAATTGGGGCACATTTTGGAGGAATGGAACCTAAAATGAGCTCCCTGTGATCATGTTCCTATTCGGATGTCTCATTCTCATGCTGAGCCTATTTTGTTTGGTTTATTTTCTTTTTGTTTTAATCTCTTGTAGAGATCCAAAGATTTCCCACCTGCTCCTTCAGGCTCAGTACCCAGTGGTTGCTGTGGACAGCTACATGCCTGTCATCGATGTTTTTACTGGCAGCAGAAGTGGGAGCCTGAGGGTCATTTTGGCAATGGGATCAGCTGATCAAATAGTGGCACTGCAAAGGCTAAAATGTGAAGAAGGAATGGTACCTCCTGCCACACAACGTCCTTCCCACTCTCTGGACCTTCCTCCTGCAAAACCCACAATGGTATTTATTGCTCAGTGAATCCCCATACTCCTCAAAAGGTTTTTCCCTTTCACATGTCCTTGACAGCAAGAATTTGCATTGGAAATAAGGATCAAACCCCCTAGAATTGCCAAAGGATTCTCAGCTTGTTTACTCTGTTTTCACAGGGACAAAATACCTTCCTGCTTGCCAAAGGTGTGTGAATGATAATGGTGTTGATAAACTAAGGCCATTGGAGAAAAATGTGGGTGCAGATAGTGTTGTTAGAGCTTAGAGACTGTTGTTCCAGTGTTTACAAGGCAAAATGTCTGTGGTTTTACCAGAGGGTTCATTAACAGACCAGTGATCCCCAATCTCTTTTTGATGCTGCAGCAAATTTTGTTATAAATGATCACATTCTACACAGAATTATATTGTTTACACTCTTTTCTTACCAGCTTGCTCTCACCAGTCTGGGTATTTTTTTATTGTCTTGCATATCCACTGCTTCTGTCTACATGGTAAGGGCAGTTTAAAAACTCCCAAATTGTAGAAAGTCTAAATTCTCACAGCCTTACCACGGATGTTTTGCCACTACCTTTGAACTGGATGAGTAGGAACTTTTATGCTTTTTATGTTCTGTGTGTTTTGGCTATTGCAGGAAAAAAACCCAAATTTACTATCAGGTTTGCATTGTGTCTGTGAACATTAGGAGTAAAATAGCAGATAGTGGTTCTACCCCCATCTCAGGCTTTCTAGATTCTTATCATATATAATTGTTTATGTTGGAAGATCCCATCAAATCCAGCCATTCCCCCAGCACTGCCAAGGCCACACTAAACCATGTCCCCAAGAGCCACATCTACGTATCTTTTAAATACCTCCAGGAATGAATTGACCATTTCCCTGGGCAGCCTGTTGAGATGTTCCCAGTTTCCTCAAGAGTCATCCTTTCCATGTGGGTTCCCTTTACTTTGTTAGCAGTTGGACCAAGAAGGGGAAGACCTGATGGAGCATGTGTTTGAGATCCATGTGGAGAGTGTGAAAGGACTCACTCCCTTACAGTCCACTGTCTGGGGAGAGGCTGACTGCTACGTCCAATACTACTTTCCTGTTCAGGAGGCTGGTTGTGGTGCACTGCAAGGCCCTGAGTTGCACGAGGATGGTAAGTTTAGTTTCTAATCCATTGTTATGTAGAGCATTGCTTGAATTCAATATTGTTTAGTACTGTTCTCTCTGCCTGAATGTGAGGGTGTGTGTTTTTCTGAGCTTTCAGGGTGCCAGTGCTTGTGTTCCTCAGAAGATCTGCTTCCAACTGTACTTGGGCTGTGTCATTGAATTAAAAGCCTTATTTGACTTAGGCAGGTGGCGAGTTCCCAGCCAAGAAAGATACCTGGCTCTGAATCTCTTCCCTTGGTACCTTTTTGTTAAAGATATCCTTGAGGGTTGCTCCAACTGGTTCCACAAAGGTGCAGGAACAGGGTCACAGAGAATACTGAGATTTTGTATCCAGTTAAATTCAACAAAGGCTTTACATGCACAAATCATTCAAAATGCTCATTTTGCTCTCTACAACTCCCTGACAGGAGGTGCAGCCAAGTGGGGGTTGGGCTCTGCTTCTAGGGAACAAGGGACAGGACCAGAGAAAACAGCCTCGAGTTGTGCCAGGGGAGGTTTAGGTTGGATATTAGGGAAAGTTTCTTCATCAAAAGGGTTGTCCAGCCCTGGCACGGCCTGTCCAGGGCAGAAGTGGAGTCACCATCTCTGAAAATGATAAAAAAAATGTAGATGTGGCACTTGGGGACATGATTTAGTGGGGTCCTTGGCAGTGCTGGGGAAAAGTTGGATTTGCTGATCTTAGAGGGCTTTTCCCACCTTAATGATTCTATGATTTTCATGGATATACCAAGAGAAGACCTGGTTGGTTTAGGTCATTAGATTTATCATAGAATGGTTTGGGTTGGAAGCAGCCTTCAAGATAATACAGTTCTGGCCCTGTGCCATGGGCAGGGACACCTTCCCATAGGCCAGGCTGCTCCAACCTGGCCTTGAACACTCTCAGGGATGGAGCAGCCACAGCTTCTCTGGGCAACCTGTGCCAGTGCCTCAACACCTTGACAGGGAAGAATTCCTTCCCAATCTCATCTAAACCCTCCATTTTTTGAGATCATAAAAGAGTGTTTAAATAATTGCCCTTGTACAAAAGGACATAGTGTTGATCTGAGTGCCTTGAATCCCTAACATATGTTCCCACTGAAGAATGACAGTCAACAGCATTGTTCCATAGCAACTCTGTGGGATTTGTCAGCTTTCAGCCACATTCAGCAGTAGCTTCCAGCCTGTGGCATACAGGGTCATGGGACTGCATGGATTGCTTGTGAAAGCTTTGGGAAGTGAAGCTCAGAGAAGCAAACCTTCTCTCAGGAGAATTTGACTTCCTGCCTCCTGAAAGATTGCAGACAGGAAAAGGCTGGAATCTTCAACCATTTTTAACCAACTCTGCTTGACTTGTAGGCATCAAATTAAAGGCATTTCGAACAGCAACCACTTTGTGTGTCCCTGATCCTGTCTTTAATGATAAGCATCATCATTCTCTGTTGGTTCCTGCTTATGTCCCAGTCCAGAGGCTCCTGGTCAGTGCATTTATGGCACCAGGAACAGCTGGAGGAGGAATCCAGTTTGAAGTCTGGTGCAGGTACAGAATAACATCCTGTTCTTTGTAGATGGCACAGCAATACAGGTAGAGATAGATATATCTGGTATTGAAAAATCTCTAGCTGTGGAATGGATATTGCATGGTATTTGCTAATAATAGCTGGAAAAAAAGTCAACTCATGAACACTTGGTGATGAGTATCTGCATTTAAGACCTGTGAGCCTTTTTTCCTTCCCAAGACTGCTAATGGCTCTGTTCTTTTTACAACTTCTTCAGAAAGTGTGTGGTCTTTGTTTACTTTCTTCCACTGTTTTTATCAGCATAACAATCTAAAAGTAGTGCTTAAATGCTTGACACATCTAAATTTTACTTACTAGCAGCATATTGCATTGTGTTGGGTTTGGTTTTTTCCCCAATACAGATGTCCATGACAAATGATATAAAATGTTTTGTAAGTTCAAATTGTTCCTTTGGCAACTGAAGTTAATTAATAGTAGTGAAGAGCAGAAGCCATGAAGACAAATAGCTTTAGAAAAACATAATGATAATAATCTGTTCATCCTGTAGTAATCAAGTCAATTTGCACGGCCACATGAGCATTACTATGTGCTGGATGTGTTTACATTCATGTTGGGAATGACCAAAGCAGCTGAAGTGACCAGTTGTTAGTACTTGGCACTTCAAAAAATGTGCTTAGGTTGGTGTCCTGAGGCCAATTAGGCTTTGGTTTCATCCTTCCCTGCCCACTCACTAATAGTGGCTGGTAAATTTAGGCTGGTTTGGGTGAAAGGAGCAGGTTACTAAGCAAGAAGCTGTTTGAGAGCTCTGTAAACATCCTCTTACCTGCTTGCATTTCAAATGGAAACAGCTTACCAACAGACCTCTATAATTAGGAAGGCAATTAGATATTGATTGCTGGATTCCAGATCAGGAAGTTCTTACTATGATGCTGAATTACTCCTAGAAGTATAAGGGAAAAGTCAAAACCAAGAAGTTTCAACCAATATTCCAAGATGCTGGGAGTACTACCCAGGCAGTGCTCTACCCAAGATTCAAACACTCAATAAATGTTCAGGATTTGTCCTAAAGTGGAAAGGAAACACAGGTCCTACCATGTCACTCACTGCTACTGATAGCATAGCGGATGCCTTTCCTGGTCTACATATTGCTTGTTATACACTGCTGAAACTCACTTCAGGATGACTCTGAAGCCAAATAACACAGTAAGAGAAGGTCTAGAGTCACTTATTACACTCACAGACTGGTACCACAAATGTGTTCTGCAAGAGGCATTTTCATTTATTAGTGGAAACTGAGAATATCTGGTGCCAGATCCTTCTCTTTTGCTTTGGGATGCCAGTTTTTAGTGGAGTTTCTGCTAGTTCATAGAATCACAGGTTTGGGTTAGAAGGGGCCTTCAAGACTGTCTAATTCCAACCCCTCTGCCATAGGCAGGGACACCTTCCACTAGTCCAGGTTGCTCCAAGCCCTGTCCAACCTGGCCTGGAAAAATCCCAGTGATGGGACAGCCACAGCTTCTCTGGGCAACCTATGCCAGTGCCTCACTGCCCTCACAGTGACTTGGCTTGTTGACCTGCTAGGACTAGTGTAAAAATAAATTCATAGCATCACCCACTTCAGCACTCACTCATTCTCAAAAAAATGTGAAAATTCCTTGAGTTTATTATTACTTATCTATCAGGATAGTAACTAGGGTTTGAAGACCCACAAATTAAAGTTGATTTCTGTGCAGGTGACAGAAATGATCATTTGGTCATTATCCAAACAGCATGACTGATGCTGCTGCTTTGTGTCTCTACCAGGTATTATTACCCAAATGTCAGAGACCAGCTGGTTGCCAAGGGGACCTTGCCTTTGAGTTTATTATTACTTATCTATCAGGATAGTAACTAGGGTTTGAAGACCCACAAATTAAAGTTGATTTCTGTGCAGGTGACAGAAATGATCATTTGGTCATTATCCAAACAGCATGACTGATGCTGCTGCTTTGTGTCTCTACCAGGTATTATTACCCAAATGTCAGAGACCAGCTGGTTGCCAAGGGGACCTTGCCTTTGTCACGGCTCTGTGCCATGGTGACAATGCAGCATCGTGAAGAAATAGGGATACAGACTTTTAATCTTCCACTGGTCCCCCAGACTGATTCCTCACAGGAATTTCATCTGCAGTCTTCAGGTAGGGAGGGCTTGTGGAAGGAGGTTCCAGGGAACTGCAGGCCTATCAGCCTGACCCTGGTGCCAGAGAAGGTCATGGAGCAGATCATCTTGGACAACAACCCCATGTAATGCTGAGTGGTTGGAAAACTGCCTGGTGGGAAAGTTCCTGGAGATGCTGGTCAACAGCAGCTGTACGTGAGCTGGCATGTGCCCAGGTGGGCAAGAAGGCCAGTGCCACTTGGCTTGTCAGCCACAGTGTGGCCTCAGGTCCAGGGCAGTGCCTGTCCCCTGTGCTGGCACTGCTGAGGCACCTCCAGTCCTGGGGGCAGTTCTGAGACCCTTGTGACAAGAAAGACATTGAGGGGCTGGAGAGTGTCCAGGGAAGGGAATGCAGATGGAGAAGGGGCTGGAGCACAAGTAGGCTGAGAAGCCTCCTGGAGAAAAGGAGGCTCAGGGGGGACCTTCTGGCTCTCTACAACTCCCTGACAGGAGGTGCAGCCAGGTGGGGATCAGGCTCTGCTCCCAGGGAACAAGGGACAGGACAAGAGGAAACAGCCTCAAGTTGTGCCAGGGGTGGTTCAGGTTGGATATTGGGGAAAATTCCTTCCCCAAAAGGGCTGTCTAGCCCTGGGACAAGCTGCCCAGGGCAGTGTTGGAGTCACCACCCCTGGAGGGATTTAACAGCCCTGTGGATGTGGCACTTGGGGACATGGTTAGTGTTGGCATTGGCAGTTCTGGGACTTGATCTTTCCAGCCTAGCCAAGTGTCTGTTTCTGTGTATAAAAATGAAAGTTTGTTTCCTTCCAAGGCAAATAAGAACATGTATTTGTGTTGGCAGCTGCTACCAGCCATGAGTGTTTTTCCTCCCAGCTTTCACTATCGCCATAACGAGTGAAAAATCAGTGATTAAACATGAGCAACCTTTAAAATCCTGACGAGTTTTTAAAAGCTCTCCCTGTGTGTCAAACTGCCTCTCTGCCAAATAAGCCACAGCCATTACTATATTAACAAATAAGTTCAGCTTCCCATGTAAGATAGAGGATGGGACATCTGAAGTAGTGCTGTTTATGGTGCCTAATGTGTGCAAATACATCTCTCAGTACTCTTATGGCTCTTTCAAATAACACAAACATCAGCTCTGGGAAGACCACGAGGAATTCTGAGGCAGCTTCTCGGAAAAAATGGCCAGAGAACAAGCTAGGGCTGAACAGGGAGGTTCAGTAGTAGGTGAGCCACGTGCAGCAGCAGAACATCTGACTCTTTGGACGTGGTGTCACTGCAGTGCTATAAAAAACTGTTGAAATGCTCGAGGATGTTTTAATGCTCTGACAGTGAGTGCACACACGAGGGCGTGGGTGGCTTAGACATCTTCTCCTGGATTTGCTGTTCTGTGGATCTGCCAACAAGAAGGAGCTATTAGGACCATCTGATGTGACTGTCTGTAGGTCAAGTTGCAGGATGCAGTCCCTAAAGTTTCCCTCTATTCCTCTGTACTTCTGGCTGAAGTACAGCATCTCCCACAGGCAGTCTCAATGGATTATGTATGGAATTACTTGTTTTGCAATAATAGAGTAAGTTTTGTATTAAGAGGTGTAGCTAAGGATTGAGGGAGACCTCAGAGCAGCCTTGCAGTACCTGAAGGGACTACAGGGGAGCTGGAGAGGGACTCTTTGTTAGGAACTGCAGTGATAGGACAAGGAGTAATGGGGATGAATTGAAAGAGGGGAAATTTAGATTAGATATTAGGAAGAAATTCTTTACTGTGAGGGTAATGAGACACTGGCAGAGGTTGCCCAGGGAGGCTGTTTCTGCCCCAGTCCTGGCAGTGTTCACAGCCAGGTTGGATAAAGCCTTGAGCAACCTGGTCTGATGGGAGGGAGGTGTCCCTGCCCAGGGCAGGGGGTCGGGGCTGGATGATCTCTAAGGTCCATTCCAACCCCTTAACATTCTATGATTCTACTGAATATAACTATTAAAAGCTGACCATTTCCTTCCTTTCTTTCATTTCATCCAGGTTTGCTTGATGTGAATGTGAGATACCAACGATCCATGAAGATGGCTGCAGGAATAACTGCTCAGGCCATTTCACTGTCTGTACAAATACACAGAGCAGCTGGTTTGCAGGCAGCAGCGAGGTGAAGCCTAATTCCAGAAGGACTGTTTTTCACTTAAAATAGCTTTATCTGGAGGCAGCAGGCTGAGACATTAGATTAGAATAAATTGTAACTGGCCAACTTTCCATCTGCAGAGACTGAGATTCAAACTGCATTATGCTCAGGAGTGAAAATAACTTTATAAAGAGCATCAGTGATTATTTTGGTCCCTGAAGCTGCAGTACAGGGTGGTATCATTATTTGTACAGAAGGATGGAGATTGGAAGGGCACGTTTTCCTTCATTTCCATGTTTTTCTACACTGAAGGCTGATATAAAAATTGACTGATATAAGACAGTACCTGTTTGGGCACAGTGGCTGAGAAGGTGCTGAGTACTTTCTCAACCACTTGGTCTGAGATCCTGGCACAGATCAGAGCACAGCCAACAGTGATGGACCTCATGACAGTTACTCTTCCCATTTCATATCTGTTCCTACTATGTTTAGATGAAAAAAATTATGGAAAATAAGCTGCAGCCAGAACCCACATCTGTTTTGGCTTAAAACATTCACTGTTCTGTCCCATCTTTTCACCATGAAGACTTGAAACCTTTGCTTTAAGTGTGTTGGTTCCTAGTTGCCTTGTACATTATATTACTTCTCTTTCTTCTTTTCTGTTTTTTTTAACATATGAAATGAAGAGCTGTGGCACAGAAGAACCCCTCAGTCCAGTACTATGCAGGAGTGGGAGTGAATGCTTATGTCTCTGTGCACCTCTCCTTCCTGCCTGAGGCACAGAGACGCCGCACACAAGCCGTGGCTTGTACTTTCTGCCCAGAGTTTGAGCATCGTGTGGAGTTTCTTTGCAACCTCATCATCCAGAAAAACAGTGGAGAAGCCTCTTGTCTGGCAGAACTCTTGCAGTCTGCCAGTATTGTCTTCTCTATCTACCATCAGAGCACCAAGTCAGGTAAGGAGGACAAGAGATGACAAGGACTGAGTGTCGTTGCAGAAGTTCCCTTGATTTTTAGCGTAGAGAATATTTATAAACTCATAGAATAGTTTGGGTAGGGACTTCAAAAAAATCACTGTATCTAACTCCTCTGCAGTGAGCAGTGCCATCTTCCACTAGGTCAGGTTGCTCAGAGCCCTGTCCAGCCTGAATCTGAATGTTCCCAGGGGCTGTTCTGTGCCATTGCTAATGGATGTAATTACCTAAGCTGTCTTTAGAGAAGGTTTTGGGAGAGACTGTTCCCCTTGTGCAAATTGCTTTTAAGACTCCCAGTGATGAAGATCACCTCTTAAATGGAAAGATAATGCATTTAAAAGGATTACAAGTGTTTTCAGGATGAGAACTGAGCTGTTTGCTGTTGAGGTGATAGAGCTTTCTTTCAAAGGAGGTACTATCTCAATCACTTCTAAACATTGTGGTCCAGTTTGGTATATTTCCAAAATGATCTCTTTTCCAGCCACTGACAGACTGGGAGATCGGACAGCGAGAGATTATCTTCTTGGGACAGTCACAATTCCGACCAGGGACCTGCTCACAAGAAGATCAGGTACTACAGCTGCTGACATTCTGTGAAAATGCTGTTGTAATGGCTTAAAGCAATTTTCATTCCTGTTTTGGGGTTATTTTTGTGAGTTTTGTGGGTTTTTTTAGGCCACAGTTCTTTCAGGCTTCGCATTAAAAATCCTGTATTAAAAAACTCATATAAAAGTTGCTGTTTGAAGATCTGTTTTCAGGGTGTAGGATACTGAATGAGTATTCTGAAGCTACTACAAAGAAATTTGACTCCATCCCAGCTAAACCCAGCACATCTCCTTAGGATTTTATGCAGTGCTGTGAATTTTCTAGTTAGAAAGTCTAAAATAGATGGAAAGTCCAAGAGTTGTAGTGTTTAGTGGATGAGCAGTGATTGCTTTTCAGATGTCAAAGCTGAAAGCAAAGGTATTAGCTCATTAGAAAGTAGTAGGATTAACTTTTATTTTAAACTAAATGTAGAATATTTCCTCTATCTAGTGTTAGTTTGGGATTATTGTGTCTTGTAATAATGGTGTTTTCATGTTTGCCTGGGTTATTTCTGCTTTAATTTCACTGTAGTTCTTGTTTTCTTCAACATGGAATTTTGGGGTTGTTTTTAATGGGAAGAGAGGAGGAAAGAAATGAGAATACTAAATTTGATAATTGGAGATTCATGGGATGTAGTTTCACTGTAAAATCAGAGTTGTTAATGAAATGGAAAGCAAAGTGCCTGTGGGGTCTGAACTACTGCCGGGGTTTCCTGAAGTCTAATAATGGAGCTGCAATGTATCACTTCTGGGTGATACATTGCATAGAGTAAACACTTCAAGTTCTGGTCCTTGACTGATGACCAGAGAGGTGACAATTCTTCACTGGCAGTGAGTCAGTGGCATCCATCTAATGATGATCTTGTCTCCTTGAAGGCATTTCAGGCTGGTACCCAGTGACCCTCTCTGAAGATTCAATGCCTTCACACTGCACGAACATCATGCAGGCCATTGTGGGAGGGCTGGAACTTTCTGTCACCTTTGCTCATCAGGATGACAGAGAGCATGTTTTGAAGGCTGCTAAGCTTTTAGGATGGAGCAGTGAGGAGACCCATGAAGACAGCACGGATGACAGCGATGGATGGGAGCAGAGTGCCAGTCCAGTGACTGTGACCATCTCAATCCCAAGAGTGTGGCTGCCACTCCACTGTGTGCTGCTTTCAGGCCAGACACACCTCAATAAAAGCACTTACTGTTACCTCAGGTACAAGCTGTACAACCAGGAAGCTACGTGGACTTTGCTTCGACGGCCAAAATTGAGTGATGACACAGAGACCGTTACAGTGAAATTTAAGAAACCGAACAAGATGACTCTCAGAAGGAGCCAAGGACTGCTGTGGTTCTTCAGAGAGGAAAAATTGGAAATCCAGGTGTGGTGGGCATACGGTAAGGAAAATGAGGTGGAAAGACCACTCGATTCAGATCATCTGATTGGATCTGCCTACGTTGACCTTGCGGCATTAGCAGAGCGATCGAGGAAAACACTGAGTGTTAGTGGTAAGTTCCCAAAGCACAGTGTCATGTTTCATTCTTCTTCGTTGGTGATTTAGTTTAATTCCTCCTCTAGTCACTTTAAGCAAAATTTAAGCTTCATTTTGTCCTGCACAGAATCACAGAATAGTTGGGGTTGGAAGAGACCTCTGGAGATCATCCAGTCCAGCCAAGGCAGGATCACATAGAGCACATGACACAGGAATGCATCCAGGTGGATTTGGAATGTCTCCATAGAGGGAGACTCCACACCCTCCCTGGGCTGCTGTTTCAGTGCTCTGCCACCCTCCATGGAAAGTTCTTCCTCATGCAAAGGTGGAACGTGTGTTTTAGTTTATGGCTGTTGCTCCATGCAACAGGCTCTGAATTCCTCCTTTCTCTGAAGATAAATAAGGTTAAAATCTTGCTGCTCTGAATTCACAACTTAGCATGTTTAAGTGGGTGAAAAATTGTCAGGAATGATCAGTAACAGTGAGAGCAATTAGCCTGTGTGGACAGATGAAGAACATATCTTCAGGGTTATGGATTGGCTGTCATGTTAGAGTGAGAATCTGTAAGAATATTGTCTCGCAAGGAGGCTGGATGCAGTCACAGCAAATGTCTAAGTACTGAGAAGGTCATGGAAATTTCTGCTCTCTTCAGTTACTTAGGCTTCTGTCACCCACATGGTATCCATCAGCCACAGGTAGATTTGTGGACAGGGCATTCCCTCTTCTTTTAGATACACTCAGGGAAGGGAGGAGGAAGAGTTAAATCAAATTTTTATGCTGAGTATGTGTTGTAGTCTCCATATATGTATATAAAATTAGGCAGAGACACTATTCCCAGGGCTCTTGGGAAGTTGATGTGCTTTAATATAATAATCTGAGCTGCTGCCAGGGACAAATGGAGGTTTACCTAATTTGAAGGGTTGGTCATAGGTTTTAACCTTTACAAGCTGATACTTCTGGGTGATACATTGCATAGAAATTACCCTGAACATCAAATTCCTTCTGCTGGGCTGATGTGAGATCTCCTCTGTAATGTAAATTCTGCCAGCAGTTTTCCAAGCTGCTGTTTCCCCTGAGGCTGGTTTAGCTGGGTGTCTGTGCTCTCTCCTGCAGGGGTTTACCCGCTGTTCCGATGCAATGCTGCAGACCTAGCTGGGGCTGCTGTGCGTGTGCACATTCGCCTTTCTCCCATGCCTGCTCTGCCCAGCACACTCTGCTGTGCCGAGGAATACAGCAGCAGTGAGGAGGAAGGCACAGGAAGAGCCCCTGATAGGAGCCAGGAGGTCTCTGAAGATCAGAAATTGGATGTTGTGAGTTCAGGACTCACTGATGGCAAACCACAGGAGGAAGATGTGATGTTGCTGGAAAACACAGTGGCTGTCAACATCCTTGTGGAAAGAGCAATGCATCTAAGTTTAAAAGGTAATATCATCACCACCATCCTTTTTTTCTTCTCTTTTTCTTCCTTCTTTTTTCCCTCTGGGATCTGTTCATGCTCCAGCAAAGTGAATGGCACCAACGGGTGTTGAACTTGATTTTGTTGTGTTGTGACCCCAAGAGCATTGCATGGTTGTGTAAGCACAGGGAAAGCAGGAGGTGCAACTATTCAGTCTATGTGAATAAAATCCAACACAATGTTCCCTGCTACAGGTGACAGCTGAATTCTGAAGTTAAGCATAACTAAATAACTAAACCCTAAATTAAGCATTATTGGAATAACTAAACCCCAGGACACTCCTATCTCAAAACCTCCTGCAAATTTGCATGTTTAGCATATCAATTTGTAAAGCTGGTTCACTCCTACTCTCCAGAGACAGCAGCGAGGAAGGGCAGTGTAAGGGCACAGCAGTCTGAGCTCACCCAGGCTTGACACACCACTTCCCTCTCTCCAGAGTGGAAATTAACAGTTCCAGGGATAGTCACTGTGCTGAGGGTCACCAAAGAATTGCTCTTTGCTTTGAAATGTATGCTAAGTGTATTAAAATATTCCTTCCAGGCAGGTGATGTTTTGATGTGCAGCACTTGGGGACTCTGCAGGGATTTGGAGCCCTTTGTTTTTCCCTGCAGTCTGTGAAGGAATCTCTTTGTTCAAGATGAGTTAAACCCTTTCAGACACATCAAGTGCTCTGCCCTTCACCTTGGCTACCTCTAGCACTGCATGACTTGATCACTTAGTGTTTGCTCAGCACTCTGAGAGATCTGATCCCATTTGGGCCATTACATGCTGCCTGAATACAACAGGAATAAGGAACTTGACCTGAGGGGAGTTTGCTGGAAACATCTCTGTTAAGATCCACTGTTTCATGCTCCAGGAACGTTAAGTTTTTCTAAATCTTTCAGTCTTTTTGAGGTGACTCTGACTTCTCAGATGATGGGCAAATGGTTTTTCCATCTCTCCCTTGAATACTCCATTTTCTTTTCTATAAAAGGTTCAAGTAATATTTGCTCCCATTGTAAATACAAAGCATTTTCCGCTCCAGCAAGGAAAAGGAGTATTTTCTAGACGGTGGGTTTCTTTGCTGATTGTCTGTTTTTAATTGCTGAACTGCTTTAATTTTTTTTTTGAGTAGTAATAACAAGTCTGTATTTAATTCTGTATAATTTCAGGAAGCCCTCTGACGGAACGTGAGGTGACAGCACCCAGCAGCTGTGTGTCATTTGCTGTTGCTGGTGCAGATGCTCCAGTAACCACTCCAGTCATAGAAAATACAGACTCACCAGTCTGGGACTTCCAGCAGCAAGCAAGGTCAGTGATGGGGACTCACACAGACACACCTGGGTCCTGACAGCCAGGCCAGGTGTGAAAGAACATGTCAGAGAATCACAGGTTTGGGCTGGAAGGACCTTAAAGCCCATCCAGTTCCCTGCTGTGGGCAGACACACCTTCCACCAGACCAGGTGGCCCCAACTTGGCCTGGAACCCCCTCAGGGATGGGGCAGCCACAGCTTCTCTGGGCAACCTGTGCCAGTGTCTCACCACCCTCACAGGGAACAATTCCTTCCCAGTATCCCATCTAACCCTGCCCTCTGTCCATAAATTGGACAAATCGAATTTACTGGTTTGGTTTTTTTTTACCTCAGACTTAGATGTCTGAGTTTAAATTAGAACAGATGAATCTGACCACTCTAAGGAACCTCAGCAGATTCAAGTCATACGTGGTAATATTCAGGAATAAACCTGTGTTTCCAATTTTGTGGCTTCTCCAGTGTTTCTAATATGTGAATTGCTTCAAACAAAAACTGTTCTGCATTTGACATTTCAAGATTCAGGTTGGGTTTTTTTCTGTTCCAGGAATGAACTTCAAACATTACAGCTTTCAACTGTAACCTCAGTGCTTCGTTGTCACTGCATTATTAAGTCATGAAATATACTGTATTTCTGTTCCTTTGTGGGTTTATTGTCCTATTCTGAAATGTAATGCAGGAGTGAGGAGAGGAAAATACTTCTTCAATAAGCAGAAACCCAAATCATGTAGAGATAGTTATGCTTTGAGGGCTCAGTAATTTCGGGATTTGATTTGTTCCCCCTTACATCAGTTGAGAAAGAACCTGTTTCGTCTGGGTAGATACAGTGCATTGAAACTTCAGAGGCATTTTACTGTACTTGTTCCTTTTCCTGCTTAGCATAAAATATTATTTTTGTTCTTACCAGATTATCCAAAGAGCTTTTGCTGGATCCACAGCAAACATTGGTCTTCAAAGTGTGGCACAAAGCAGGTAAAGCTTGTAGTGCAATATTGAGAGGAGTGTCAGTTCTGCATCTCTTTCCTTGGGTCACTTGTATTTCATGCAAGTAAAATAGATTCTATTAAGTAAATTGGGGGCTAGAATTCTAATTACATTTTTTACCTTGCACTAGAAGAATGCTAAAGATAAATAAATACCTATTGATTTGCTGGCCCTTGATATCCTCCTCTTCCCCATCAATCATCTTACAAGGGTTAGTTGATTTGTATTATGTCTGGTGTTATTTTGACAGCATTTTAGGGGATGGATTTTCCTACTGAAGGAAATTCTTCACTGCATCCTTCACATGCTGTTTGCTCTCTCCGCAGTTGGTTGAAGTTGTAATCAAATACTTTTATTTCTTTCTTTTTACATATAAAAGTTGTCTGATTTTTGCTTCAAAAATAAACTCTGTGTAACTCAGCCTTTCTCTGTATTGTCTAGAGTACTGTGTGTGCACAGGGATTCTCCTGCCAGTCCCTCTCCCTGCCCTGGGCTTTCACTGGCTCTGCAGGGACTTTTTTAGCTGAATGTAACTCAGGTGATCCAAATCATTTCTTCCATAGGATTGTTTGTTCTGTACCTCAAGTCAATTTCCAAGACACATTTCAAGGGCTGTATATAACTGTGTTTTAGGATTCCTGGAAATTCATTTCCATTTCCAAGATGCATTTCAAGGGCTGTATATACCTGACTGTGCTTTAGCAGTCCTGGAAATTCATTACAATGCAGTTTCAATATGTGCTTTATCTCCTTCTTCTTCCCCAGAGGCTGAGCGAGTGATAGGATTTGCATCCGTGGACCTTTCTCCCCTCCTTTCCGGCTTCCAGCTCGTGTGTGGGTGGTACAACATCACAGACTTCAGTGGGCAGTGCCGAGGGCAGATTAAAGTAGCAGTTTCCCCTCTCCAGAACATAAACAGCCTCAAAGAGGAGAGGCAGGCCCGAGCCCGAGCCCGGGAGCCACTAGGCTGTAAGTGCTTCCACTTCCTCCCCTCATGTTTCATTAGATTCCTAAAAATCAGCACCAGCTCTCCATGTTTCTGAGCACACATAGCAAATTCACAGCCCTGGCATGGACCAGTCTGTGTAAATGTACCAGAAACACTGAATTCCTTAGGAATTCTGATGTAATTTCCATGGTAGCTGCAGGCTTACACTAGTTCCTCATTCGTAAGTGCTTCCACTTCCTCCCCTCATGTTTCATTAGATTCCTAAAAATCAGCACCAGCTCTCCATGTTTCTGAGCACACATAGCAAATTCACAGCCCTGGCATGGACCAGTCTGTGTAAATGTACCAGAAACACTGAATTCCTTAGGAATTCTGATGTAATTTCCATGGTAGCTGCAGGCTTACACTAGTTCCTCATTCAGACCAAGCCATGAACATCCCCGGTGCCTTCACTCTGTTCTTGCTTTGTGGGTTTTGTATTGTTGGGAGAATTTTCTGTGGTTCTGGGTGCCTGGCATTGTCCTGTTTGCTGCTTTGAGTGACAGCTGATGCCCCAAAACATACTGTAAATCCAGCTGTATATATGCTGTTAGGAAGCTTCTAATGTGGCAGGAATCTGTTTTCTGGAAGATTGGCCATTTCTTCTGGGTTTTTCTGTATCCAGTGTGCTGGGGTTTGTTGTACACATGTAATGGAGCCTCTGTCTTACTTTCCATCAGTTTACTCTTCAGTAGTGGGGGGGGAATTCACAAAAGTGTCCAAAATGAGTGTTGTGAAGTGGTACTTTGGCTCAGTGCTGGAAAATCCTCTGAAAATTTCAAGCTAGTTAGAAAACTTAAGTTTTTGTTAGTTCAGCAAGATACTGCTTTAAATGCTCTTATTTTCCTGCTGTGGGAGACTCATGTACAGTGTTCCTCTTCATTCTAGGGGAAGGCCAGCTTTCCAGCATTTCCTAGTAATGCTGCAGACCTTTCCAAGCAGCTGCTGAATTCCTTGTCGAGGGAAGTCAGTGTTCCTACTCGAGACTGGTAAGTTCACAGGCTGTCAACCACTTGGATTATTTTCAAGCCTCAGAAATACCTCTCTGAGGCTTTTCAACTTTACTGAAAAAAAGAGCAAACCCTGTCAAAGGTCCTTCCCTGTGTTTGGTCTTAAAAATTAGAGCAAATTCCCTTTCCCAGGGAGAGGGAGGGGCAGGAGATAGGAATCCTGGGACAGATGCATTTCAGCAGAACCCAGATGTCCTTTTTCTTCTTGTTGATACTTCCTCATTTGTTTCATTTACAATTAGGATTTACATGGTGCCATTGATGAAACTGGAAGGTACTTCCTCCAGGCCCTGATAAGAACAAGGATTGTGTTTGTATGTGGTTTTGTTTTTAAGAAGTATAAGAAGTGTAAGCTGGAATAGAGCATTCCTGATGGATACAGGATTTACTTTCTTTTAACTTCTCTCCACAGCTAGTGAATGACAGCCGGTGAAATGCTGTAGTGTTGCATATTCCAGGACTAGGACTGTCAGATATCCTGCAGTAATTCTTGTGTCCTGTCCCTTAAAACAAGCACCAAATATATTTAACTAGTGAGAGAGTGTTTTCATCCATGATTTGTTTGTTTAACCTAGGGAGATGATCCTTCTCCTATATGTGTCTTTGAAGCTTAGAGGGACTGTGGGCCACTGCTGTGTGATCTGAACAGCTTGGCAGCTGCCAGCAGCCATGGCAAATTCCCTACCAGCCATACCATTAGCTTGATTTTGGTTCTCGTGAACATTTGAAAGAGCAATTTTCATCCGTCAGTCGCTCTTTAATGGATTTCCACACATTGAATATTCTTAGCTGGCAGACTTTTCCCAATTAGAGATTTTACCCTGAGTTTTGGTGTTAAACACAGGCCTGTGTCCTGCAGGATGAGTTCCCCTGGAGCACACAGGCCTCGTCACGAGGAGCACATGGAGAACGTGCGCAGATTCCATGAGTCCCTGCAGCATGCGGAGGGGAACGTGCACCGAGCAGCCAGGCTGGACTCATCATCATCAGCGTCACGTGCTTCGCTCCTCACTGCTCTCAGGTAAAGCACAGCTGGAGCCAGCCAGGGAATGCCAAGCTTTTAGGTTAGCAGCTTGGAAGCGAAGAGTCCCATTTTAAAGGAAATCAAAGTGAAACTGTGCAATAACTGATGAGGTGTAATTTGGAGCAGGATGAGGTGAGGGTAGGAAAGCAGGGACTGGGTGGGGAGCTCCACATCACATGATGTGGCTGTTGAGTTTCTCAGCAACAGCAGCGTTTCCAAATCTGGATGGAATGCTTGGATTTATCCACCTTGGTACATCTGTCACACTACGTGAAGCCAATGGTTCCCTGAGCTGGTTTGCACAAGAACAAACCTGTAAGCATTTCTGTGGTGCACAGGGCAAGATGTCCTTTCCCAACAGGATTACTTCCTCCTTGCTAGAAGCACTTTCCTCTTGACTAGATTCTCGGTTTAAATCGGGTATAAATTTAAAGAATAATATTTGTAACCTGCAGGAGTGTAGAACTAAAGGAGACTTTTTGAGGCATTTCATCCCTGCCCCTGCTACCACAAGCAATACGTCTTAAAGCAGGTAGAAATCCTCGGATTTTACAAGCTCGGTCATAAAGTCAAATAATATTCTTGGCTTTATGACTTTTGTTGAAAGGTCATCTCAAATCCAACTCCTTTGATTCAGTAAGTTTAAAACTAGCTCTTTTTTCAGCTTCCAGCCTAAGTGTCATAGCCAATTCAGGATGTTCTTGAGTGTTATTCTCTTGCTTAGAGCAACCTCAACACTTACCTACTGATCTGAGTTTCAGTAATAACCTTTAATCCTATATTTGAATATTTACATGCTGTTGACTAGAGTGATACAACCAAACCCAGTCTGCCACAGGCTTTTTTTGCTCCTCTCACCAAATTTCTCACCACTGCTTGCAGAAAAAACTTAAGTGAGCTGGATGAGGTCCAAAGATACTTCAACCAGAAGCTGACCAGGACTCTTCCTGACTTCAGTTATGGGAACACATCCAGACCAAGCCATGAGGAGCAGGAGAGTGACCATCAGGGCCTGGTGAGCAGGGAAGTGGATCCCAATGGATGCCATCTTCTGGAAAAATCTAGTCAGTTGGTGTCTCAGGTCAGCAGCCTAATCAGTGGTAAGTTGTTGCTGTGAGTAGCAAAATCACAAGGAAATCAAACCCCTGCTGATGCTTTTCAAATAAGTTATCAGAGCAGAGAATCAACTGTAGCTCAGAGCTGCCAGCTGAAAAGTTATTCCATGCTCTTTCTGCCCACAGCTCCCTCCGGGGAAGTAGTGCTTCCAAGATATGGAGTTGAAGGACGCTTCCCTATTATGCCAGAATTTGCCATTCATTTTTACTGATGTTGTTTTTTGTTAACCAGATTTACAGACTATAACTAAAAACAGTAAAGAAGCTTCTAATGTGCATCAGGACAGCAGCAGAAAGCTGGGAGCTACGGATGTGCCCAGCTGGGAGGAAGGAGCCAGACCTGAGGTCCATCAGGGCCAGCTGGAGCTGGACTCACACAGCATTTGCAGTGATACACAGCAGCCATGCAGTCTGGGGAGGTCTGTGTTTGATAGACAAATGTTGCATGAACTCCTAGGCCACGTTGTCCCTGAAGATCAGCATCCCATGGATTATATCCAGGAAGATAAAGGTGCCATCCAGCCATGCAGTGAAGAAGAATATGAAGAAGACATTATAGAACCACGAACTCTTAATGAAATTACTAACATGACAGACAAAACAAGTCCCTGGTCCAGTGTGCTTTCAGAAACAGGGCAGGGGCCTGGCCAGCAGCCTGTGGACTCCAGGACTGAAGATCAGAGCTCCGTAGATGTAGGTTGTTTCCAAGGAGGAAGCAGCAGACGGAGCAGCACCTTGTCCAGCACACTGCAAGGGGACAGCCACAGTGTGCTCACCACCCTTAGCCCCCACGCTGATGGGAGCAGTCCTTGGGCAGCCATAGGAGGCTTCCAAAGCTTGAAGAGCAGCACAGAAACAACAGAGAAGGAGCTGCTTCAGCCTGCTGGACAGAGCCTGTGGCACAGAGCACTTAACACTGGTCCCACAAAGAAAACTGTAGAGTTCCATGCAGGCTCCAAAGACATGCTGCCATTCCCAGGAGATAAGGGTTTGGCTGAGCCAAAAACCACAGAAAAGGGAAAGGAGGAAAAGGCTGAGGTTGCTAATGAAGACCAGCAAGACAAGGAAGGCAGTGGTTCTGATGAGAACTGTGTTAAGAGTGTATCAGCCCAAGCTGGCTCAGAGAGACACAGTGAGAGCTTTTCTGATGGCAGCAGCGAGGACCCACTGGGAGAGTCAGAAAACTCCATCAAACCAAAAATCTCTTTGTATCCTTCTTCACTCTCTTCTCAAACACTCCCTGCATTCCAGGAGTTAGATCTTCCTGCTTAGTTAGATCTCCCTGGCCTCAGGAAAAAAAGCAGTTCGCTCTGTGGAGCTCTTCCCTGGGGATTGAATCTAGAACTGGTGGGTGGTCTGACAGCTTCATTCTGGGCAGCTCCAGTGTGTCTTCTTGCACTTTCTTCATGTGTTAGAGCTCCCATGTTTCTCTGTAAACAAGTGGTTTATTTTGCTTTTACACTACTTTCCCACATTTCTTGCACAGATCCCAAGTTTCACATTCCGTTCAACTAAGCAGTGTTGGAATTTTTGCAGAATATTTTTCTGCAAAATTACAAGTAATCCTAAAGCCAGTCAGTGTCCCACACTCTGTGAGCCCCAGAGGGAGAGCCAAGTGTTAAGAACAATAAAATATTGATTAAAAAAAAATGAGGTTCACTATTTGGGATCCATTAACAGCTGAGGCTTATTCCACACCTGGAGCTCCTTGCAGTACACTCTGCTAAAGGTTGTTCCTTAACAGTTCTGCTCAGATCTGATCCTGTTGTTGTTCCAAACTTCTTCCTTCCACCCAAGCAGATGGAAGCCTCCATGAGACTGCTCAGCACTTCTTCCACAGCTCCAAAAGTAAGTATGGGATGGCCTTTCCTTCACTATCAAACTTAGACTCCATTCCTTAAAGCAGATGCAAAAGTGCTTCTCCCTTCCTTTGCCTGCTAGCACTCAGCTTAGAGGTGATAGCTTCCAAATCACACCAAGAAGAACCTTCCTGGTCCCTCTTCTCTCTGTGAGGATAATTTTTTTTAACGTTCATGGCTATGTTGTCTGTGGTCCTTACGCCTTTGTGTCAGCCAGTCGATCTGTATGCCCAGGGAATATTGCTCCACTGGGGTCAGTGGAAGTGGCAGGTGCTCACTCCATACTTCTTCATGCTTTAATGTGAGGTAAGGTGGCAAGGGGTGGAACTGAATGATCTTTCAGGTCTTTTCCAACCCAAACCACTCTGTGATTCCATGGTTGTTTTCCAGCCCCAGCTTGACTGTAGATGTTGCTGTGGATCTGACTACTGCAGCACTTGGCTGTTTGATAACCACTCCCAGATAAGATAATGCAATGATTCCCTTCCATATGACATAGGAAGCAAAGGCTCTAAGGAACATTTATGTCATTGGGCACAGTTTGCTTGACAAATCAGAACAGAATCAGGCAGGACCTAGTAACTCTGAAATCATGGAAACCTGTGCTTCCATATTAATGCCGGAGGATTCCTCTTCTCTGCAGATCTAGGCTGAGTGGCTGCAAACCGAGCCCTGAAAATGATTCATAATTAGTGCCTTGCTAATATTCTGCCTATTTGGATATAGCTGATCTTAAACCAGCTTAATTCCAGGATTAGCTGCAGCTAATCCTTGGCTGCAGCAGTTGTAGGGTCTCTGAGACAGGACTGGGCTATGCCTTTTGTGTGTCCCCAGCAGCAAACACCCTGTGGAAGAACAAGTTCAGAAAAACTGCTGCCTCATAGTTTTGGTTTTAATTGGCCTTTAGAACGTCAGTTGCTAAACCAGTTCAGCATACACCAAGCATGGCAACAAGGTTGAAATATGAGCTGTTCTCCTCAGAAGATCACCAGATCTCCTCTGCTCACGTGGCAGCTGGCAAACATCTCTCCTGGCCTGCCTAGTGCTCCTGCCGCCTCTCCCTGGCTTGTCTGGCTCCCTCTTTTCATGTCAAAGGAGCTGCAGCATTCTGAGCAAAAAGATTGTCTCAGCTCCTGCTACAGGTCGTGGGGATCTGAGGAGGTGCTGCAGCAGCTCAGGCCTTAGCCTGGACACTGTGGCTGCATTCCAGGGACCTGAGCTTTGCAGAGACTCAGGAAACCTGATTGGTTTTACTCTTTTTCTCCATTAGACTTCCAGCTATTGAGGTCCTTCCCAGCTCTTCTCTTTCACACTGCTGTGAGGGGGGGGCAGGAGGATGGTTGTAAGCAATGAGACAGTTCATAAACCTTTCCATAAAGTCATAGAGTCACAGAATGGTTTGGGTTGGAAGGGGCCTCAAAGCCCATCAAGTTCCACCTCCTGCCATGGGCAGGAACACCTTCCACTGCACCAGGTTGCTCCAAGCACTGTCCAGCCTGGACTGGGACACTTCCAGGGATGGAACAGCCACAGCTTCTCTGGGCAACCTGTGCCAGTGCCTCACCACTCTCACAGGGCAGAATTCCTTCCCGATATCCCATCTCACCCCACCCTCTGTCATTAGGAAGCCATTCCCTCTTGTTCTGTCCTTCTCCTAATGTCCTGGGGGTTTTTTTCCTGTCACCTCTAGGAATGGTCCTGATAACCTGTTGTGGGTCCCTTCCAACCTAACTGATTCTGTGAATATTCCAAAGGGATGAGAAACTTATATGGAAACCAGGTTTAGTCAGCATAATTTAATATTTATCTATACATAGAATTACCTTGAGTGTGAATTGGAGCTAACATAGCCATAGGTGGAGTCAATAACACACTTTATATGTTCTAAAAATGCAGACAGTGGCAACAGGCCAGACATCCTTTCTTGGTTGTGTTGTTCCTTCTGGATCTGCTGGATCTTCTTGATCTTCTGCCTGGAAAACAGGAGCAGGTGCAAGGCCACTGCCAGGGTAGGCTGTAGCATGTTAACACAGATCTGTTTGCCCTCCATTCCTGTGCTCAAGCAGAACTACCAGCAAAATGCTGATCCACAGTGCTGGAACATCCTTTGCCTCCAAGACTGGAATTCTTTGACCTTGAATGAAGCCATTCCCCCGCCTCCATGACCTATAAAGTGCTCATGGATCTGCTTGCTTTAATCCAGTCCCTGGCACACAGCCCCTGGATAATCCTTGGCTGGTTTCAGTGTCACTGCCACTCCTATAAAAAGAAAAGTGAAGCGTGATCCTGAGTGCACAAGTCCTCTTCCTTCTTGCATCTTCCTGATGGAACGTGTGTGCTTCCTGGCTGAGCACCAGACACTTGAAGTCTGGGAGACAGAGAGGGAGAAACCTGGAACAGGGGCTGACTGTGCTCAGGTTGGAGCCTGACCTGGCCAAGCCTCTTCCTGGAGTGAGGAATGGTGTAAACAGGACATTTCAGACCTGTGCTCTGGAAACTATGCAGGAGGTTAAAACTGAGGGTTAGAAGCTGCCTGTTTGGGGGAACAGTTGACTCGATCTCGGAGGGCTTTTCCAACTCAAGCACTTCCATGATTCTATGAGTCTGATCATCTGTGCAAGCACTTTTAAACCTCTCTCATTTTGATTCTCTCCTGTGGATGTAGAATGGCAGCAAGAAGAGCTGCTAAACCTTTCCCACAGCTGGGAGTTCATTTTTAGGATGGTCCTAACCTCTCTGCATCCTGCAGACTGGCACAGCAGTATGAAAATGAGAGGAGGTGTATTTTAGCTGCTTGTCTCTGAAACAACATGCCAGTGGTGTGTTCTCCAGGCATACCTTGTTTACTGACTTCAAGAGCAAACCAACTGCTCTCCATGGCCTCATGACATGGAATAGCATCAGACACCTGCTCCTGGGTCGTGGTGTTGGAGTACAGAGCTCCTTCCAGCAGTTAGATATTAGGAATTGTTCCCTGTGAGGGTGGTTAGGCACTGGCACAGGTTGCCCAGAGAAGCTGTGGCTGCCTCATCCCTGGAAGTGTTCCAGGCCTGGTCAGAGTAACGTGGTCTAGTGGAAGGTGTCCCTGCCCGTGGTAGGGAGTGGGACCATATTAGGTTTAAGATCCCTTCCAGCCCAAACCATTCTGGGATTCTGTACCAGGGATGTGCTCTCTCCATCCTTGGCAGTACATGACCACCTGTGTGGCACAAGGGCATGTGAGAGGGGAACTGTGAGAGGCAAAGCGAAGTTTCATGCACCTTTGAAACAGGGTTAACTGGCAGATTTGAGAGATTTCCTAGAGAGCTGTTTACCAATACTGCACAGAGCTCTGGGACCAGCACAGAGCCTGGTCACTGCCCCTCTGCAGCCAATCCTGACATTCCTGCCATTCTATGGACAGATGGGCAGAAACCAGCATGGGAACAATGAGCTCCTGACCTGGTCTGGTTCGGACAGCCCTGAGCTGTCCTAGGGAAGTGCTTTGGCCAGTGAGGAGCTCTCTCTCTGCTGGGTTTTAAGCTTCTAACGTTGCCAGGTCTGTGTTTATTCTCTTTTGGCTTCTTACATCTTGGTTTAGGAAAATCATCCTGGAGAATTGTTAAGAAGAAAGAACAAAGCCATGATTCTCCAAGATATCCATGTATGTTATTTCAGTGCAATAAAAATGGGAAGGGTTTTTAAAGTATTTTACCTGCAGACTGTCAGCTGAGCCTGTAATGCACAGGTAGCAAAACAAAAGGACATAGTTATTCCTAAAAAAAGCCATTTCCCTCCCCAAACAGTGCACATCGAAGAGAAGAGCTCACCAAACCAGGATCTTGGTGCTGTTTCCCTTGGGAGGGAGCTGATCACCTCAGGAGACCTTTCCTGAGGCTGTAACGGAGCTGTTCCAGCCATGTAGGTGAAAGGCTGGATGGGCAGATCAGCTTTCCAAGAGACCTTCCTGCCCCCACAGCTTCACCCTCTGAAGGTTCCTGGAGCTGAATCTCTGCTTTTTGGGTGCTTCACAGGCATGACCTTGTTCTAAACTAGTTGGGGAGAGATGTGGGTTTCTTTGTACCTTGAAATTACTCCTCTTTAGTGCTACTGGAGCATCTGGGACAAAGCTGCGGCTGGAAAAGAATCAGAATCATGGTTTGGGTTTGAAGAGACCTTAAAGATCATCCAGTTCCCCCCCCTACCATGGGCAGGGACACCTTCCACTAGACCAGGTTGCTTCACCCTGACCTGGAACGCTTCCAGGGATGGGGCAGCCACAGCTTCTCTGGGCAAACTGTGCCAGTGCCTCAGCAACCTCACAAGGAACAATTCCTTCCTAACATCTAATCTAAAACTCACCTGTTTTAGTTTAAACCCATTCCCTGCCCTGTCCTGTCAGCAGGTTTGGATTTGTTGTGCTGTAGCATTGCTTGTCCACAGCAAGGGGATTTGGTCTTTAGGGTTCTGCAAATTAAAAAGTAAAAGCATAATTGAAAACCAAAATGCAGGAGGTCAGATCCCAGTGACTACAGCAGTGGCATTCCTTGGGCTTCACACAGGGAGACTTTGGCTGAGGATAGACACTCACAAATGAGTTCACACTCCAGAGCCCCATTTTGGGGTTGTGACCTCTCACTGTGGTCTTTTTTCCTGTGTATCCAGCCTCTCACCCTCTGCATGACTCTGTGGTTTGCCGTGACGTGCAGAGCTCTCACTCCTTGTCCCTTCTTTCCACAGCACAGGAGTGGAGCAGTGCCAGATGGTATCCCATACCGGAGACCGAATCATCCCAAGCCCACACCCAACCTCTCAGAAGAGGAGACCCAAAGAATCTCCAGGATCTTCTCAGCTCAGCTCTCCAAGAAGGAATAGCCCTGGCGAGGGGCCGTGGGCAGTGGCTGCTGCCCCAGCCATGGCCCGAGGTGTTGGCGAACACCACCTCCTCCAGGGAATGCCACAGGTTTCAGGCTCTTAGTTTGCCTAATTGGTTAGTTAATTTAAATCCCATTAGAGGGGCTGAAAGCCTGTGGTCACCCCCAGAGACTGTGTGTCTCGCAGGGGCAGGTCCCCGATGAGACACACCCCTGTGGGTACCTGCTGAGCTGGTAACTACTCTCCAGATAGTCACATTTGCAGTTTTATTCCTGGGAAATCACCCTTCCAAAAACCATTGGTGCACAGTTTGCTGTTTGTAGAGGTGCCCAAAGTGCTTGTGTAAACACATGCCAAGGGCGCTGCAAAACAGTGTAAAGCACACAAAAGGGGGTGACTAGGAAGAGGAAACTTTTATATTCTAAGTTATTTTTGTACATTTTTATGTTTAGGGCCTTTCAGAGAATAGACTTTGATGCCAGCAGAGCTCAGTTATTTTTGCACTGCTCTCTCCAGTGTGTGTTTCAATAAAATTCCTCTGGTTTCTTGTTGGCTGGTGTGAAGTGTCTGGTTGTCAAGGCAGGAGCCTGTCCTCAACAGGGGACAGAGATCCTTTCCCCACAGAACTCCACTGGGAGAAATGCTGCTGGAAGCTGGGGGCACAGGGAAAGGTCACTGTTTTGCCGAGGAATTAAGTATCACCACCGCCACGTGGCACGAGTCACTCCCACTTCGAGCTGCTTTTCGAACCACATGAGGAATCCGGGATTTAAAGGAGCCAAGGGATCAGCATCCCATTTTCCTCCCACCTGTGCAGAGCTGTTTCTCACAGGACACATCCTAAATGCATACGTCAGTGTTGACACAACCTGCCCTGTGGTCGTGGCCCCTCTCCCTGCCCTTGCTGGGTCGGGGGAGAGGTAAACCTGCCCAGTGTCCCCTGTGAGGACAGGCGTCATATGCAAACTGCTTTCTCACGGTGGCATCCCAGAAAAAACCCTCGGGCAGGATGCCAGCTGGGCTGGGAACACTGTCACAGAGAACATGACGGTGTTGACCCCTGAGTTATATCTTGGGCAAGAGGTAAACAGTCTCTTCCTCTTGGGTTAGGTCAGTGATGGAACAGAGGGCAGCCAAGCAGGAAAACAAGGCAGGAGCCAGCTGGAGAGGGGTGTCCATGCCAGGCAGCTTTTCCCTGGGGCCTGAGGGATGGAGCAAAGGTGGCTTCAGGGTGTCAGGACCACTCAAACTCTCTTTCATGTGCTCATGCAGGATGGGTGAGCACAGACTCCAGGCACATCCCAAGGGATATGGCTCATCCCTTCACACTTTGTCACTGTGTTGCTGATGAGCACCAAGGGTTAAACACATGGAATTCTTTAAAAATGGAGGAAAAGGGGCATTTCTTCACTCCACCCTTGGCCTCCAGTCTCTTGCCCTGAGCCCTTTCCCCCTGGCAGCCTCAGAGCCAGTGCCTGGCCACGCTCCGAAGAGCATCATGGTTTGATTCACCTCGGAGCTACTCCACGTGAGCTCCGGGAGCACGTTCCACCATGCAGTGGCAATCCCACCAGCAGGCTTAGCAGCTGCCTGGGATAGATTATGGCTCTGTGGTCCATGCAGGGGAAAGGGCCTGCCCTGTGGGGAGCACTCAGTGCTGCTCTCTCTCTCAAACTGCTCACTTTTAAAGCCTTAGGTGTTTTCTGCATCTTATCCCTTCCAGAGCACTTTTAGGTTAAAACCCAACATTCCTTCCCAATCCCTGTGGTCCCAGAAGCCACCAAACACCCAGGACCGTGTTGTTGGGTGCTTCTGCCCCACAGCTTTGCTCCAACGGGTGCTGAAGGTCTGGGCAGGCACCACCCCCCCGTTCCCCTTGCCCGAGGGGGCAGAGGGCTAAACAACCACCCCATGACGGGTGCCAGGTGACCCCAGTCCCATCAGCTCAAATGCCACTGGGGGAACTCTGTCACCCGATCCATGGCTGCTGGAATGTCCTCCTGGGTGCTATATAAGGGTGGGGCCAAGGAGCCAGTGCTCAGGGCACTGCCTGTGTAAGGCAGGAGCCAGGACGCGGTGCTGAGATCCCTACGGTGAGGCCACAGAGGGACATGGCCCCAGACAGTCACCCTGGGGGAGATGGTCCCACTGAGCAACCCCCACTATGGCTGGGG
>NW_008667701.1:41700-42050 GCF_000695815.1 Acanthisitta chloris
ATGTTGAGCGAGGAACCTCCGTGCCTCAGATTCCCTGAGGATGCAAGTGAGGAAACAGGGCAGGATATTGTTTTTGTGGTCGTCTGAAGCCAGCAGAGCCACCGCATCATCACCCGTGTCACCAAACAGAGGACAAACAAACCAGACACCTGCGCGAAGCCCCATCGATGGAGCATCCCGACTCCCCCACAAACCTCCTCCTCTCCTTCTAGCCCCTGTACCACCATGGTGGGTCTGAAACCCCTCGAGGCGCCCCCGACCGCCGCCGTGAAGTTCGTCAGCGCGGGGCTGGCTGGGTGCATCGCAGACCTCTGCACCTTCCCCCTGGACACCGCCAAAGTGCGTCTGCA
>NW_008667701.1:42236-42498 GCF_000695815.1 Acanthisitta chloris
CCCGGGCTGGGGGGACACCCTGCGACGCTGGGACCCCCCACGCCAGCTCTGCCCCAGAGCTGGGGGTGTCTGGGGGAGGTGGGGTGACAGGGTTGCCCCCACCAGATCCAGGGGGAGGTGCGGATCCCCCGCACCATCAGCAGCGTGGAGTACCGCGGGGTCCTGGGGACGCTGAGCACCATGGTGCGGACGGAGGGGCTCCGCAGCCTGTACAGTGGGCTGGCGGCCGGGGCGGAGCGACAGGTGAGCTTCGCGTCCATCC
>NW_008667701.1:42560-42999 GCF_000695815.1 Acanthisitta chloris
GAGTGTCCATCCCTGCACGCCCCCATCCCCATGCATCACCCTCTCCCAGACGGGCACAGTTCACTCTGGGGGTGAACAACCCACCCCGGGGTACACGATCCCCCCCCGAGATGCAGCATCTGTGAAGTACCCCAGGCCACTCACTCTGGGGTCCACAAAGGGCTGGGGGTTCCCAAGGGCCGGGGGTTCCCATGCAGCCTGGGGTCCCTGCAAGGCTGGGTGTCCCTGCAGGGCCAGGAGTCCCCACTCACCCCAGGGTCCCCACACAGCTTGGGGTCTCTGCAAGTCTGGGGGTCTCCACACAGCCCAGGGTCCCCACATGGCCCGAGGTCCCTGCATGGCCTGGGGTCCCCAAAGGCTGGTGGTCCTAGCACCTCCCTCTCCAGACACAGGGCTGGCAGCACGACTGCTGGCCGGATGCAACACGGGGGCAGTGGCA
>NW_008667701.1:43012-48794 GCF_000695815.1 Acanthisitta chloris
GGTCAAGGTGCGGTTCCAGGCCAGTGGGGCACAGCCAGACAGTGCCCGCAGGTACAGCGGCACCGTAGATGCCTACCGCACCATCGCCAGGGAGGAGGGTGTCCGAGGGCTCTGGAGAGGTAAGGATGGACAGAGTCATGGGGACAGGGAGGGGATGGGAAAAGAAATGGAAATGGGGATGAGGGAGGGGAGAGGGATGGGATGAGATGGGATGGAAATCGAAAAGGGGATGATGAAGGGGACAAGGATGGGGACATTGGTGGGATGGGAATAGAAATGGAAATGGGTATGAGGAAGGGGACAGGGATGAGATGGGATGGGGATAGCAACACCAGGGCTGTGGCACTCATCCAGAGTGCTCCAGGAGGAGATGTGCCCACCGTTCCCAATGCCACCACTCTCTTGCACAGGGACACTGCCCAACATCGCTCGCAATGCAATCATCAACTGCGGTGAGCTCGTCACCTATGACCTCATTAAGGATGCACTGCTTCGGGCACAGCTGATGACAGGTGAGGGTAGCACCAGGAGGGGATGTGACCAGGCAGCATCCCCATTCCCACAGCCTTCACCTACTAGCTCTATCCCATGTTTAGACAATGTCCCCTGCCACTTCGTGGCTGCCTTCGGCGCTGGGTTCTGTGCCACAGTGGTGGCATCGCCGGTGGATGTGGTAAAGACGCGGTACATGAACTCCAGCCCTGGGCAGTACCGCAACGCGCTCAGCTGCCTCCTCGCCCTCTTCGTGCAGGATGGCCTTGCTGGCCTCTACAAGGGGTGAGTCTGGTTCAATCATAAAATCATCAAGGTGAGATGAGACCTTTAAGATCATTTAGTCCAACCATTAACCTGGCACTGCTGTAACCCCTAAACCCTGAACCATATCTTCAAGGCCAGATCTTAAACACCTCTTAAACACTTCCAGGGGTGGCGACTCCATCACCTCCCTGGGCAACCTATTCCAGTGCTTGACCACCCCAATAGTGACAAAATTTTTTCTAATATCTAATCTGACTCTGCCCTGTCTCAGCTCATGGCCATGCCCTCTAGTCCTCTCCCTGCAGCCATGGCAGGAGAGACCATCCCCCACCTCTCTACAACCCCTGTCAGGGAGCTGTAGAGAGTGATGAGGTCGCCCCTGAGCTGTCTCAAGACTGAACAAATCCAACTCCCTCAGCCCTTCCTCATGTGTTCTAGACCTTTTATGAGCCTTGTTGCCCTTCTCTGAACTCACTTCAGCACCTCAGTGGCCTTTTTAAAGCAGGGGGCCAAAAACTGAGCACAGTGCTCAAGGTGTGGCCTCACCACTGCCAATCGCAGGGGAATGAATGATGCACGTGGACACACAGCACTGCCTGGCAAACCCCAACCCATATGCCAGTGTCACACCGGGCCAAGCTTCGGGGATGGGCTGTACCTGCCGTGCCCGCTCCAGCCCTGCTTTTCCCGGCACAGCTTTGTCCCATCCTTCCTGCGCTTGGGCTCCTGGAACGTGGTGATGTTCATCTCGTACGAGCAGCTGCAGCGTGCGGCGGTGGTGCTGGCACGGCCAGCCCTGTCCTGACTCCCCCAGCCCCTCTCGCCGCGGCGAGGCTCAGCGTCAATTACATTAATTGCCGGAGCGCCGGGAAGCAGCGATGCCACGTGCCCCATGAGGGACCGGAGGGACGGAAGGAGAGACGATGCCATCCGAGGAGAAACGCGAGAGGACGGAGGTTTCCAGATAGGAGGTTTTAGGAAGGGAGAAAAAAGTATTGCTAGGTTTTCCAGCCGGGAAGAGCAGCACTTCCCGAAGAGGCAGGAACGAGGCGATCGGTGTGGGCAGGAGGGACCAAGCTGAGTGCCGGGGGACGCGGCAATTCCTGTTATTCCTTACTGGCGCTTCCAATAAACTACCCCTATGGGGTCTGATCACAGCGGAGCTCGAGGTTCCCTCGCCTTTTTGGGGGGGGTGTGTTAGAGTCACCAGCCCTGGGGTGCTGCTGGAGAAGGCAAACCAGACAGTATGCAACTCCTTTCCCATCACAGCTCTGTTTCAGCAGGGATGGGATTAGGAAAATCAAGCACTGAGGGTGGTGGGTGGGTTCCTGGCCACATATGCCATCCGTGGGTGCCTCCCTCCACCTGGGAGGCACCCCCAGCTCTCAGGAGGGCCCCTCCACTCATGATGGAGTGTCCAGTCCTCCCCGTCCCTCCTGGGGGACCCTGTCCAACCTGCCAGAGCCAGGTCTCAAACCCAAGTGATCTCACCCTGGCATACAGCAGGGATCCACAGCCCCTCCTCACCTGTCCCTGGTACCAACCCCTGGGGACACATTCCCAGTACTGGAGGGGATCACACCTGCCACCTTCCAGCTGTGGAGGAAGCAAGGATTTGAACACATTCTGTGGTCTCTTGTTCCATGGTTTTGCTCTTTCCTTTACCACCCTGTGCACAGTCACCCCCAAACCACAAGCTGGGAGTACTCCAACTCCCCCCAAATCCTCATCACCCTCCACATGGATGGTGGCAGGTGAAGAGCAGAGATCAGACAGCAACATGGACCTGAGTGAGGCCTCAGGGCTGCTGTTTTAGGGTGATCCTGTGGTTTGGGGTCCCCAGGACTTGGAACAACTCCTGCCCAGCCACAATGATTGCTCCAGAGCTTTATTGATGGGATGAGGATGCGAAGGTCACTGACCCTAGGATGGGAGGACGCTTTTCAGGACCATTTTCTCCTCAGGGCTGAGCTTCTTGGGAAAGCAGACGTCAAAGTAGATGAAGAGGTCGCCCTTGCGTTGGGGGTCCTGAAGCAGTGGCATCCCTTCCCCTGGCACCACCTTACAGTACGAGTGGCTGTGGAGCAAAGGAAGGGGCTGGGAGGAGCCATGGGATGATCCCAACGTGGGGGCCATAGCCCCCAGCCCCACTTGGAAAGCCACACACACACTCTTGAGGGGTTTTTTTAGGTTAACTTTGCTCCTTCAGCTTCAGCCCGTGGTTTGTCCTCCTCTTCCAGGCTCCTTCCCTGCAGGCTCCACCATCCAGTCCTCACCTCTCTCATGACTTCCACCTACCTACTTCCAGCTCTCTCCCTGCCTCTGCTACCTGCAAAGGTAGCTACCAACAAGGCCCCAGACAGAAAAGCTGCCTACTGTGGGCATCCTCTTCCTCCAGGCTGAAAGCCTCCAGCCCCAAACCTGCTGGAAAAGGCTTTGGAGCTCCACAATGCTTGGAAAGTGCTCACCTCCATGGCCACTGAGCTCCATGGAAATGCCCCTTTTCCCCATGGCACTTACTCCACAATGTCATTGATGGGGATGTTCAGGAGCCTCCCATCCAGTGTCCAGATATCCACTGTGCAGCCAGTCAGGGCCTGCAAGGCATGAAGCAACACCAGGAGCTGCATGTGCAGCCACAGATGCCAAAGGAAAGCTCTGATCCCTCACACAGCTCTTTACCTTTCCCAGGGGGATCATGGCAGTGTAAATGAGGTGGTCGTTGTCTCTTTTAAACCTAGGGTGAAGCTTCTCTTTGACAACAAAGGTGATGTCAGCTGGAATAACATTTGGGCCCTAAAATTGAGGGGAAAAAAAGATCATGGAATAAGAGTCACAGAATGGTTTGGGTTGGAAGGGACATTAAAGCTCATCCAGATCCACCCCCTGCCATGGGCAGGGATATCTTCTACTACACCAGGTTGTTCCAAGCACCATCCATCCTGGCCTTGAAAACCTCAAAATTATTTTATACAGGGAAAGATGACACAAGTTCCTGCTCTTTTGTTGCTGCTTTCAGCTGGATATGGAGATGGGAAAGGTATTTTCTTCCTTTAAGAAATAAAAACGAGTCCTTTATCCAAGACTCGGGTCTTGAGGAAACCTGGCCCAGAACTTCACACCAGGGAAGAACTTCTTTCTGTGGAGGTGGCAGAGCACTGGCACAGGCTGCACAGGGAGGGCATGGAGTCCTTCTCTGTAGACAATCCAAACCCACCTGGAGGCATTCCAAAATTCCTGTGTCACTTGCTCTAGGTAACCCTGCCTGGGCAGGGGGATTGGACTGGATGGTCTCCAGAGGTTCCTTCCAATCCTGACTATCCTGTGATTACCTGGTCTCCTTCCTTTTCAAAGGTGATTCTGGTGCCTTGTTTCCATCCTGGTTGAACGTCAATCGTTAGGATCTTATCCCTGATGGTGCTTGTTTGACCATCTTCATTCATCACCTGGGAGCAGACATGGAGGTGCCCATGGATCATGGGGGCCAACCCTTCCCCAGCACTGTCAAAGCCACCACTAGCCATGTCCCCAAGTGCCACATCCACACAACTATTAAATCCCCCCAGGGTTGGTGACTCCACCACTGCCCTGGGCACTCTGTGCCAGGGCTGGACAACACTTTTGGGGAAGAAATTTTTCCTAATATCCAACCTTAACCACCCCTGAGGCAAATTGAGGCTGTTTCCTCTTGTCCTAGAGCAGGAGACCCCCTGGGCTGGCACCAGTAGACTGGGACAGTGAGGGGGGATGCAAGTTTCTGAGGGCACAAAGGAGACAGCATGGAATGAAACTGAAATCCTGAGAGCCTATGGTCCCTCTCTAGCCATCTCCAAAATTTCCCACCAGCTCTCACATCACCTCTACTGCTGAAATCCCTTTGTCTAGAGAAGGACACTGGTTTGACTCCTGCTGGGTTTGGTGCACAGAGCCCCTAGAGCAGAACCAGCTCCAAAGCCTCCACCTCCCACTCCAAGGACAGATCCCAGCCCCAAATCCACCCCCACAGCCCCTACCCTTCGGGAGACACTAATTTTCTTGGTGCAACCATGGAACAGGTCTTCGAGGGAGACGTAGAGGTCCTTGAGGATGGGGGGTTCCTGGCACAGCACCCCTTCGCCGCATGGCCGTCCGAAGGGCAGGAGCAGCTGTGAGCCATCCTCAGCAAAGAACTCTGTGTGAGAGAGCACAGGGGGCCCTCATCAGGTCCCAGCTGGGGAGCTCCTGGAGTCTTCACTCACATCTTCCCCCACCCAGAATATCATTTTCCCTCTGGCTGAAGTGGATTTTCCAGGCATGTTTTTGCTTCACTCATTTTATGATGCCCTTGCTTCCCTAATCCCTCTTTTTGGTGGAAATCCTCCCAGAGAAAGGTCACGGGAGCAGCTGACAGCCTGAAAAGGCACCTTCAGGCCTCTCCCTCATCCAAGACTGGGGGAAATAAGAATCTAAGCTCTGAGCAGGGATCTGAGAGCAGCTGGGCAGGGAAATATCCCTGAAAAGCTTAAAGCTCTCAGCTAGAGGCAGCCATGGATTCACAGCAGCCATGGATGAGGCCTAGGTCCCATCCATGGGGATGCGAGAGGGGTCTGGGGGCCTCAAGAACCCCCCAACCTACCTGCAAAGGGGTTGTCTCCACCAAAGAACTCCTTGAAGACCTTGTCAGGGTTGTTGTGGAACACATAGCCAGCACTCCAGGGGTTATCACTCCTGAGCTCCAAGGGGATTCCACCTTTGAGCCCTTCTTCCCCAAACTTGTCATAGATGCCTTTCTTCATGGCTTAAGGAACAAAAAGGGGTTGGGAATGACTGTGCTGGAGCAGAGCCTCAGCCTGCAAGCCAGGTCTGGCTTTGACAGAGGCTGGACAAGGTGTTTTCTCCAACTTGAGAACAGGTGGGATGAGTGCTGGAACATGTCCCAGCTCCCAGCTGGGCTGTGGGTCACAGAGCTGGTGGCACATCCCAGGGGTGCCAGTGGACAGGGATTCACAGCACTTCCAGCCCTTCCTGCCCCCAAAATCAATGG
>NW_008667701.1:48842-50635 GCF_000695815.1 Acanthisitta chloris
GCCTCAGCCAGCTGCAGGAACCTTTTCGATGCCCAGGGCTCCTTGCATTTTAAGGGATGGTACTTCAAGGCCAGTCTCCGGTAACTATGGATCACAGGAGAGTTTGGATTGGGAAGGACATTAAACCTCATCCAGTCCCACTCCCTGCCATGGGCAGGGATACCTTCCACTAGACCAGGTTTCTCCAGCCTGGCCTGGAGTACTTCCAGGGATGGGGCAGTCACATCTTCTCTGGGCAACCTGTGCCAGTGCCTCACCATCCTCACAGGGAAGAGTTTCTTCTCAATATCCCATCTAACCCTTCCCTCTGACAGTGGGAAGACATTCTCCTGTGTCTTGTCACTCCAGGCCTTTGTAAACAGTCTCCATCTTTCTTGTAGCCTCCCTTCTTCATGGCTTAGTAAAAAATTATAGAATAAATAGCAGACAGGATTCTACATTCACCTTCAAGTATAAGATTCATCAGAATGAGCCCTCGGAGCACCTCTGTGTCCCCTCTGAAGAGACCAGGACAGAGCACTGCCCCTCACAGCCCCCAAGCCCTACCGTGGGGCACAGGAAGACACCAAGTGCAGTCATGCCCAGGGGCGCCCCGACCCCCATGACCCCGTCCCGCGCCCCGGGAAGGGTCTCCTCACGCCCTGATGATGTCGGCGGCGGGCGCGCCGCCTCCAGCGTGACATAGTAGTCCAGGCCCATGGCGTCCTGCTGCTATGGTTACCGCCGCACTTCTGGCCTGCGCCGCGCGCGGCACCACGGGAGCATTTGTTCTGCCCACGCACCTACGCGCTCTGCCCCGCCCTCTCCCAGCCCTCCCTCTCCTTACCTCTTTTTTATTAAAACCCCAAGGTTTTCTCGCAAAATCCCTTCCCCACACAGGTGTTATAAAAGCAGCCGCTTTATTTCACTCCATACTGTGACACAGTCATTTTCACCACTCCCTATGCCACATTTATCTGTGTTTTCTCTCCCCCTGAAAACAGGGTTTTCAGCACTGAAAAATCCAAACATCATTTTAACATGAGATACTCTCTAAATTAAAAATAATCCAAGTTGTGTCATGGGAAGAAATATTGTCATCAAAGCACTCTGTGTAGAGCCTGGTCATCACAACAGCCTCAAACGTATACATACACATCTCAGGAAAAATCAGCTTGGAATAGACATTCCCACACATTTCTTCACTGTTTGGCCCATTCAGACACTTAAAGGTCAGAAAGTTGGTACCTCCTCACTATCCCACCTCTGCAGCATGTGTAAATTTCCTTCTCCCAAGAAGCCACCTGAAGAAGAGGGGGAAAAAGCAGTATTTACAGTGTTTCTCAAGTGACAGTTCCAAGTAAAATTCTCAGGGATGAGCTTTCCTTTTAGACTTTTACAAAGGAAGAGGTAGGGAATGACTCCTGGAACAGCAGATTTTAAAGGTCAGTTCAAGGTTTCACCAGGAGCTTAGGAAGCTGGTTAATACAGAAGGGCTCTAGTGGGGACAGAGCAACCCTGCTCTGCTCTGGTCTTGCCTCACCTTGAATATTGTGTGCACAGCAATATAACAAAGATACTAAGTTACTGGAAAGTGTTCAAAGGGGGCAACAAAGTTGGTGGAAGGCCTTGAGGGGAAGCCACATGAGGACTGGCTGAGGGCACTTGGTCTGTTCAGCCTGGAGAAGAGACTGAGGTCAGATCTCATCACTATATACAACTTCTTCACAAGCAGCAATACAGGGGCAGCACTGATCTCTGCTCTCTGTGACAGGACCCGAGGGAATGGCTGGAGCTGTGTCAGGGGGAAGGTA
>NW_008667701.1:50721-56919 GCF_000695815.1 Acanthisitta chloris
AAAAAGAGACCCATTTTTTAGCCACTCTAGGCACTATGAAGTAAGTTGACTCACATTCAACCCAAACCAGCACACCCCAGAGGGTGTTTGGGCACTGGAACAGCTCCCTGGTGCCGTGCAGTGATCATCAAGCCTGACAGTGCTCAAGGAGCATTTGGACAAGGCACATGGTGGGCTTGTTGGGGTTGTGCAGGGCCTAGAGTTGGACTGGATGATCCTTGTGGGTCCCTTCCAACTCTGATTATTCTGTGATTCTGTGGTTCTATCGGATCCAAAAGGGAAAAATTACATTTTCCACACTTTTCTCCAGATTTGCTCATGCCAATGAGCTGTGCAGGTCCAATCTTAGCCTCCCTGAGCATTAATCAAAGGGGGGGGAAGTGTTGGCTAGGAGACAGAGAATTGGATTGTGGAGCTGGGACAGGTTAAAAACAAGGACTCGTTTCCAAGTTGGGAACCCAGGACACACTACCTGATCTCTGCAAAATGGGAGGACATTTGTGTCCCAAGTCCCCAAGGAACAAGAGAAGTCATGCAGCACTGCTGATTTTACCCTAAGGATCTTCCCAGCACCATGAATTAACACTTTTTATAGAAACATAGCTCTACCAGAGCTATTCCAACTCCACTGTTCAGTTTTGCTCCTGCACAACAGAGATAAAGCCAGTGGATACCACAGAGGATTTCTTTATGCAAAATATTAAGATTATTCAGGTAGAAAACCCAAAAAGATAAGCTTAAAAGTCAACTGTGTGAAGGAAGCTACAGCGTGGGCTGCCAAAACCTGAGATAAAGGCAGCTGCCTGCTGCCTGGCATCAGCTTTTCCTACTTTTCCCCCCTTCTCCTTGGGAATACAGCATGTTCCTTACCTTGTACACAGGGTCACAGTCAGCCTCGGTGAGATCCAGGACATAATCAAGGTCTTGCTGAACGATGAAGCAGGTGCCATCACCTCCATGGGCAGAAGGAAGGGACATCAGCCAATTAATGGAGTAAGCCACACTCTTAATTACAAACAGAAATCCCATCAGAAACACCTGTGAAGCCCCCAGGGGAGTGCAGAACATGCTGTGAGGGTGGGAAAAGGCTCCAACAGGTGAGAAGCACCTTGGAGTCCATTTTGGAGGGACACAGGGGAGGTTGGTGGTAGAAATCACAAGGCAAAGAGCCAAGAAGACAATACCTAAAAAGCATAAAACTCTTCAATCTGATTATACAATTCCTACTGGCACAACACAGCACTGGAGTTACCTTGGCTAGCAATAAATCCATCTCTGTATGGGAGCAGGCAAAGCACTGGTGCTCCTGATCGGTGGATGACCTGGATTGGAGCACTAGGAAAAGGAGTAGAAACAAGGGATGAGTATTATTGCCCAGAGCAGCTGTGGCTGCCCCATCCCTGGCAGTGTTCAAAGTCAGGTTGGATGGGGCTTGGAGCAAGCTGGGCTAGTGGAAGGTGTCCCTGACCATGCCAGGGGGTGGAATGAGCTTTTTACAGTCTCTCCCAACGCAAACCATTTTATGCTTCTCTTCTAGGATAACAAGTTAGCTAGGAGGGAACACCAGTGAAATTCCATAGCTCAGTTCCAGCCCTAACACTGGAGGACCAGGGTCAATGTCAGGATCCTATAAAGACAGGTGAAAGAAAGGAAGAGGCTGTGCTTTTGGAGAGGAGTAGATTGCTGCTGTGAAGAAGTTTTCTGCTAAATGTACCTACGTATATATGTACATAGATGATATAATACATAAATATCTGTATGACTCTATTTTGAGATACATATACCATAGAATCATAGAATTTAAGGGTTAGAATGGACCTTACAGATCATCTAGTCCCAACCCTCCCTGCCCTGGGCAGGGACACCTCCTCACTAGATCAGGTTGCTCAAGGCCTCATTCAGCCTGGTCTTGAACACCACCAGGGTTGGGGCAGCCACCATGTCCCTGGGCAACCTGTGCCAGTGTCTCACCACCTTTATAGCCGAAAACTTTCTTCTAATATCTAACCTAAACTTCCCTTCCTTCAGTTTGAATCCACTACCCCTTGTCCTATCATTGCAGTTCCTAGCAAAGAGTCCCTCTCTGGCTCCCTTGTAGGCCTTTCAGATACTGAAAAGTTGCTATGAAGTCTCCACAAAGTCTTCTCTTTCCAAGCTGAACAGTCCCAACTTCCTCAGCCTGTCTTCATAGGGGAGATGCTCCAGTCCTCTTATCAACTCCACGGCTCTCCTCTGGACTTGTTCAAACAGTTCCATGTCCTTCATATGTTGAGAACACCAGAACTGCATGCAGTATTCCAGGTGGGGTCTTATGAGAGCAGAGTAGAGGGGAAGAATCACCTCTTTTCACCTGCTGCCCACACTCCTTTGGATGCAGCCCAGGATTTGATTGCTTTTCTGGGCTGCCAGCACACACTGCCGGCTCACGGTGAGTTTCTCATCCACTGTCTCGCCTAAGTCTTTCTCCTCTCTGCTGGCCTCAATTACTTCCCCGCCCAACCTGTAGCTGTGCCTGGGATTGCCATGACCCAGATGTAGGACCTTGCACTTCATTTTGTTGCACTTCATGAGGTTTGCATTGTTCCACCTCTCAATCCTGTCGAGGTCCCTCTGGATGGCTCACCCCTTCCCTCCAGCTGTGACTGCCCCACACATCTTGGTGTCCTCAGTGAACTTGCTGAGGGTGCACTCAATCCACTGTCCAGGTCACTGACAAAGATATTGAGCAGTATCTGCCCCAGCACTGACCCCTTAGGGACACCACTCCTCACTGGCCTCCATGTGGACAATGAGCCACTGACCACAACTCTCTGCGTGTGACCGCCCAGACAGTTCTTTATTCACTGAGTGGTCCACACATTAAATAGTGTCAAACACCTTGCATAAGTCCAGGTAGATTATATCAGTTGCTCTGCCACTATCTACATCATAGCAGGCCACCAAATTCATCAGGCATTAGTTGCCCCTCGTAAAGCCATGTTGGTTATTACCAGTCACCTCTTTGCTTTTCATGTGCCTAAGCATAGCTTCCAGGAGAATCTGCTCCATGATCCTGCCAGGCACAGAGGTGAGACTGACTGGTCTATAGTTTCCTAGATTTCCTTAACTGTCCCTTTTTTGAAAATGCGGGTTATGTTTCCTTTTTTCCAGTCATTGGGGACTTCACCTGACTGCCAGGATTTCTGGAAAATTACAGATAGTGGCTTAGCAACTTCATCAGCCAGTTCCCTCAAGACCTGAGGATGAATCTCATCAGGTTCCTGAAATGGTCTCGAACCCCATCCTCTTCTACAGTGGGTTTAGGGGTTTCATCCTCCCAGTCTCCACCGTTACTCTTTTCAGTCTGGTCAGGGTGGCTGGAGCACTTGGAGTTGAAGACTAAGGAAAAGAAGTCATTAAGAACCTCAGCCTTTTCTGTATCCAGGGTAGCCAGGCCTCCCATTTCCTTCTGGAAATGCATATATATGTGTAAAGCAATAATGTGCAAGGTAAGGCTGGTCACAGATCAAACTGAAAAGTTTTTCAGTAACTAAGGAACCTGCATAGAGTCTTTTAGGAGGCACTTTCATCCCATTAGACCATCACCCACATGAGCAGCAGAAAGCTCCCCAGTGCTCCCTAAAAGGAACAACTGGCTGCAGGAGGCTCAGGAGACCACAATGCCACGGCTGGGACTGGATGCAGCCTTTAGAAGTGGCACTGTCTGCCAGCACCCTTCATCTGGCTCTCTTTTCTGACTAAAAAACTAGTTGTTGAAAGACATGCAGCCCCAGGCACTCACTCACTTTGTGTTTCTCACATCCAGCTGATAGATATTCCCATCCTGAGTCCCTGCTAGGACATAGGTGCTGGAGAGGAATGTGCAGCAGTTGAATGCATCAGATCCAACAAAGAGGAACACCTGAGAATGCAGGAACAGTGTCAGACAAACAGGACACCAAGGAGAAGGAAGCAATAATTCATTTAGAAAGGAGTACAGCCACTTCCATGAGTCATGGCACCAACTGGCAACCCCAGAGACAGGTTAATAGCTCCTCAGCTCTGCTCCAAGATGAGCACAGAGCTCCAGAATCAGTTTTGCCAAGTCAGCAGGGACAACACAGTCAGTGAATGCTCCTGGGTCTGCTTTGGAGAAAAGATGTGCCACACACTGAGCTCAAACTGATCCTCAGACCAGATCAGCATGGTAGATGGCAAGGAGCACTCCTTCCTCCCAGAGCTGTTTGCAGACAATCCTTCACCTTCCCACTGAGTAGCTTTGTGAGTTCATCTGTTCCACCTCGATTTACTCTCCACAAACACCACTAGAAGTTCAGTCTCCTCCATCATCAGGAGCTCCTGTCCTACTGCCCAGAATGGTCCGGAAAAGATCTTCAGTATCTACCAACTCCATCCCTCTTTGATCAGAGATGGGTGATGGCCTGGTGAGCACCTGAGGTCCTCTTCACACACTGCTTAAAACACCTGCCAGAACAAACAGAACTTGCCACCTGGGCTGGATGGGACAGTTCCTGCTTCACAATGACATCTGCTGGCCACTGATTCATTTTAAATACTGTCTTCCCCAAACCCAGGTTAAATCCTGAGCAACTCTACCTCACACAATGCCCAGGAGGAAAGAGACAAATCATCCCTTTGTTGTACCAGGCTTTGGGCTCTCCTCCAGGAATACAGAAAGAACACTGCAGTGAAGACCTAAGGCAGCAGATCAGCCCTTCCCTACCTCCAGCCTGGTTCTGTCCATTTCTGGGCCACATGGTGAACCTCAATGCGAAATGGAGCTGGGATAACACTAACCAGTTTACCTATCTGGGTAACTAGGTAGCTTACCTAGCTAGGTTTAACCTGGCTCATTCCTCATCCCACTCCTCTGCAGAGCCACATAAGTGGCAGTTTGCAAGCTGAGGAGCTGCTACAGCAGCCACAGAAACAAAGGGACTGAGCCCTCAGAGCTGATTTTCCACAGCATCACAGGTGCTGCCTGTGCCAGACAGATACCTCTGCCAGTCTCAGATCCTTACCGGCTGCCTGCTCTGCAGTCCCACTCCTTGAAGCTTCTTGTCTTCTTGAGCCAGGAGCAGGATTTTCCCTTCTGTCCCGACCTCACGGTCACCTGACAAAAGGACAACAGGTGATTCCAGCACAATAAATCTCCACAGGATCAAAACCTGACAGTTTGGATCACCTCTGCTGAGCTTGTGGCAACATTCTTCCAGACTCTAAGTCACCAGCAAGGCAGACCTCAGTCTTAATCACTCAAACTGTCTGATGAGGCTCAGTTCCTCCTCAGGACTGAAGAGTGCTGCTCTGGTGACCCTCATTCCCTTCCCAAGGTCGCACAAGGGCATGGAGCAGCATGCCATGGGCTCAGGATTACTGGTGACAAACCTAAGCAGCTTGGGACATGGAAATAATGATGAATTTTAAGGGAAAGGCCCTTACTAAGAGCTTTCTCAGGCGTCCCCAGGTTGAGTGAGTTGTCAGCAGTGCCCACAGCAATGCCGTTGATGGGAGAGCCACAGTCAGCGATGACACCCAGACAGGAGGATTTCCCACAGTCCCAGAGACGGGCAGTGCCATCCCTGGAGCAGGAGAGGACATTCCTGCCCCGATCCACAATGGCAGTGTCCAAAATACCTGCATGGAAGCAAAGATTGTGTTCAAACAGACAGCTAAAGCACCTCATTTCCCAGGCCAAACTCAACTACTAGCCCCAAGCCACTGTCCCCAGAGTGCCACCAGTCACACACAGCCAAACTGCATGGAGTGCAGCTAGAAATAGGTGCCTGTGGAAGGCAGCAGCTCCCAAAGAACCTCACAGAGTGGGAGCCACCAGCTAGCACAAAGGGAAGGTACTATCAATCAAATGATCAGCAACACCTCATCTCAGACTGAGGTGACAGCACAGCTGCTGCTGAATTTCTACCTCCAAAATTAACCTTTAATTGGGGCAGAAAATTAGGGGCACAGCATTATTAAAATGCTCCAAAGTCCATCCCTGGATAATCCCAAAAGCAGCATCCATGATCTCCAGCTACAGCAACATCCAAAGAGTGCAGGTGCTACAGCAACATCCAAAGAGTGCAGGTGCTAACATCCCTCACCTACTTCATTTTACTGTGGGTTGTCAAACCCAGACCTGAAAAATTACAGAGTGCTTTTTTTTTAGCAGGGAACAGTCAGGCGGTTAGAGATTTA
>NW_008667701.1:56971-62579 GCF_000695815.1 Acanthisitta chloris
ACAGGACAAGCCAATCAAACTGACTGCAGCAGTATAAGCAGTGAATAAAGTCACCTTGAGAGCCATCAGCAGTGTCGCTCTGGCCAAGGGTCTGTCACACTTCCTGCTATGGTTTGGTTGCCATCTGTGCCAAAGCATTTTGAATCCACACAAATAGATTACAGAATGACTTGGGTTGGAAGGGACAATGGCAGGATCAGCACAAGACAAGTTTTTGAGTTAAGCAAGTTTAGGCACTCAGCCATGGGATTTATTAACCTCTCAATCAAGCCTGGCACCTTGTGAGGCAGGGAAAACCAGAGCCTGTTCAGAGCAGTTGGTTGCTCAGGGGGGAGATAATCTGGGGCAGCATTTTGAGCAGCTGATGCCACATCCACCACTCGCTTGGACATGCTCATGAACACCCAAGTGCTCAAGTTGGCATCCCTTAGGAAGGAACCACTTGCCATGACCAGACAGCAGCAGTGGCCACTGTGCTCTGGGAGAGGAGTAAACAGGAGCAAGACAGGGGCCTGCTTAAGCACTACCCCTAAATCCACACTGCTTCCAAAAAAAGGGGCCTGGAAACCAAATCTTTCTTTCCAATGGCTAACAGAAGCTCTGTCCAGAAACTTGCTTTGACCTCAGCTCTCAGGAGCATTTTTGGATAGTGCATTTTCCCTCCCTTGCAGTTCTTCTCTAGCACTAAGTGTCACTTGGAAGAGCTTGCAATGTAGACCCTGAGCAACACTAAACTCACCACACAAGGTAGTTGGTGCATTCTCTACATGAAGGCACAAGGAGGGGGAAGAATTTACCCTCATTTTCAGCAGCTAAACCATCAGCAGGGGCAGAGCAGAACACCTGCCCTCGGTACAAAGGTGAACAAGACTATTCCAGCTCTTCCTAAGAAATAATCACTTCAGTATCCTTGCAGCTACTCTTGTTCTGCTTTACTCACTTCAAACAGCTCACATCCTTGAGGCAGGGAACTGCAAGTTCATAACAAACTGCTGCATGGCTTTCTGGGCAGGAAAAAAACCAAGCAAAATCCAAAAGGCTGTGGAGCAACTGAAGGTGAGCAGGATGGTCTGGGTGCAAGCAGGTGGCATTCCCAATGCAAGCAGCAAAGCTACTGGAAGCAGGTTGAAGCTCTGGAGAGCTGAGACTGCCCTGGAAGAGCTGAATCTCTCTGCCTCCACCTCTAGGACTTGGAACAGGCTAATAGACTGCATCCTCCTTCTTTTTAAACTAACTAATGAAATAAAAACAGGTTGGTGAGAGAAGCAAGTTCTTTTCTACTACAGCCACCTAAGATCTGGGAGCTTAAAAAAGATACTCCAGAGACATCAAACACAGAGTGCAGGAGGCTGATGACTAAGGCAGGTACACACATAGCAGATGCAGCATTTTAAAGGCTTAGGACTCTGTACCTCCTTTGTGACCTTTAAATGTGACCACACAGCTGGCATCTTCTGCTGACCAAATCTTTAGCTGAGCATCCATTCCCCCACTCAGCACCACGAGGCCCGAAGGGAAAAACCTGCAACAATTCACATCATACACATGGCCTTCCAATAGTCTCTGGAAAAACAAAGAACTACATGCTAGTTCCATTGTTAACACCCTCATGCCAAGCAGTTTGTGAGCTATGACACTGGAAAATTTGATGTTCTCACATGGGCAGAGGATTAAGCTCAAATCCTCTGGGTTTGTGTTGTTAGAAGTCCAAATCTGAGGTGACACTCTGGGCCTCCCTCTACTACTTAAGTAGCTAATTGCAAAGCAAAGGATACTACATTTGCTTCTAATTACAAGTTAAATTTATCCCTGCTAAACAAGCAGCTGATAGGTCAAGCTCCACAAGAAATAAATTAACTGGGAAGGCAGCTAGCTAGGATGTGGTTAATCTGATCATTTTCCCTCCCTTCTGTATTCACAAATTCAGTGCTTGTACCATGCAGGTTAGGGGCTATCAGTGACATGCTGCACTCCTAAGTGAAATTCCTAAGTACCCATTCCCATTTTCACCCTGAGACTCCTCTCGGATTGCTAAGAAACATTCCCCTTGGGAGAAGTCATCCTTTCCAACAGGTTTGACTTAAAAAAACCTCCAAGGTGGCAAATTCCAATAAGCTTTTCATTCAAAAGGTAGATTGCTGCCGGCCCTAGACCATAGGGTGTGGACAGCCTGACCCAAGTCAAGGCCAAAGGAGTTTGGGAATGTCACAGACAACAAAAAACATCAAAGCTAGATGCTCTTACTCTTATTTCCCCATTTGCAGCCTGCCAGATTTTCATGGTCCCATCTGTGCTAGTAGACACACCAAGTCCTCCACCACTGGAAATATCAAGACAGGTAATCTGCAGGAGGGTAAAAGCACCAAAAATTAGCTTTGTATTACCTTGAATGCACGTATTTTGGCTCAAAAGCTTAACTCTGTACCGGGGGAGATGTGCTAAGTACATCATTCAACACTGTTATCTCCCCAAGACATACTGTTGGACACATTTAAAATACCCAAAAGAGCTTTCACATTCCTAGCTGAAAGAGCTCCCATAGTCCTAGTCTGATAGTACATTTAAGCAAGCACTTCATAGGCTTTCACACCTCACCCTTGATATGTTTTATGAGATATTAAGCCCTTAAGAAATCAAAAACCAAGTGGATCCTGAAAAGCAGAGTTTTTCTCCAGCAGGTTTTTTTTTTCAAGTGCATAAAAAGAAATTCTCCTCAATTAATCTGTTTACACAGATTGCTGAATTCCTCCTCCCAGAGGAGGTGCTGATCCAGACTGACCCACAGCCAGGGCTCAGACAAGTTGGGTGACTGGAACCTGGCATGAAGCACCCCAGATTTCTTGTGATGGCCACTGAATTTGCCTGACAAACTGCTATTGCCTGCCTGTGACTCTGCAGAGATCTGCAAGGCAGGGAGAAAAAGAACTGCTGAGTCAGAAGCCTGCACAAGCAGCACTTGTATTTCAGGTTTACCCCAGGTGAAGCAGAAATCTGGATTTTTCCAGCAGCTCCTGTACGCAGATTAAAAAAAAAATCTGAAAAAAGCTGAAGGTAACTGACCATGAGACAACGTTACATTTATGAAGCCAAAGGCACAACCTAAATTTGCTGAAACACCAAACCAAAACCAGTTCCTCAAACAGACAGGCTGACTCCTCACAGAGATATTGAGAACCACCTGCTTGGCATAAACACTGGGAGAGCTCAATCCTTTTGAAGACAGCCGATGCTGATCTTACAATCTTCCAAAAGCAGCTTTTTCCATGATGCCAGACACTATTGCTGCCATTTGGGAAATGCAGATGTGTTTCAGTAATGCATGGAATAAAGTAACAGGTATTCTAGCTTTGCAAATAAGATTACATCTTCTTCGTGACAAAGACATTTCCAATATAGACTGCAGCAACACTGAACAGGCTGAAAAAAGCCCCAACTACATAGATTTTGTTAGAGCAAAGGTTAACACTAGTGTGTATGCTGAAAAAAAAAGCCACCAATAAAACTATCACAAGTGTGTAGTGGAATAGTTGCCTTGCCTTACAATATTTGGATACTGAAGTCATGCTGTATAACCCAAAAATCCGATCTGCAGAGGGATCTGGATTGTCTGGATCCATGGGCCAATGCCAATGGTATGAGGTTCAACAAGGCCTCTCTTCTACACTTTGTTATTAGCATTGTTGTTGTCGCTACTCTTTGTTTTCTCATTTCATTGCTGTTTCTAGTAAATTGTTCTTATTTCAACCTGTGAACTTCACCTCCTGTGGCCCCAATTCTCTTTTCCATCCCGGGGCGTAGGGTGGGGGAGTGAGCAGGACGTGGTTTGGGGAGTTTCAGTGGGAACACTACATTGAGGAATACCATTCCAAAGCCACCACAAGATCAGCTCTATCTCTGTTCCAACCCCTTACCAATAAGCACAGAATTCTGGTCTGAACTTCCACAGTTCCCACCACCTGACCAAGTGTATAAGGGATGAGGCTGTTCATCTTCATCTCAGGCTTCAGATTCACGGTTTTCCTGAACAATTACCTGCTTTCAAATAGGACTGTGCTTTGTCAATCCCCCTGCAAGTGATCAGCCTTGGCTAGCATCCAGCCTGAAGAGACAGTTGGATTTACTTCATTTTAAGGGAATCCCAGACGAAAGCAGAGGGGGAGACTTGGCCAAGAAAGATGACAGCTAGAGGCTAAGATTTAAGGATGTTGCCCTCAAGGAGACCAAGAAATGGCTTTGAACTGCCAGAGGGCAGGGTTAGATGGGATACAGGGAAGGAGTTCTTGGCTGTGAGGCTGATGAGGCACTGGCACAGGTCACCCAGAGAAGGTATGGATGCCCCAGCCCTGGAAGGGGAAAAGTCCCTCTCCATACCTCTTATAGGCTCCCCTCAGGCACCGGAAGGAGAAAATCAGGGAGAAGCTAACGTAATTGATTTATTTTTTAAAGACAAGTCGGGTCTTTCTGCTCTCTGAATTCCCCTCAGGTCAAGATGAATTTATGCAACATCTCAGTGCCTGGAATCTCTTACTTTTACCTTGTGTTTTGACACACTCATTCACACATTTTACGGGGATCGGTCACAGGCCTGAAGTGAGCAGAAATTATATCACTTGCAAGAAAACACAAGTAGTTTTGGACATTATTTTTGTGAAGCAATCTTAACTATAACCAAGTTTCCCAAGCTTGCTTACTGTGATATGCTTTATCACTTAGTCCATGCACAAAGCCCCACTCCAGGCCACCTCTCAGCACAAGGACACCACACTCACACATGTCTTGTGAAAGTCCACAGTGACTTCCAAGCATTCCCCACCCAATACCCAAGGCTACTCACACTTTTCTGATGAATCCTACTGAAAGTTGTGTACGGGGCCAGGAACTTTGTGGACACATTTTCATGAGGACAAGAGATGAGAATGCTTTTCTGGAGGAGGAAAGAGAAGGAAAACCAGGAGTTAGGAAGTGCTATTAGTCCTACTGAAACAGAGGCAGAACTATGATCTGGACTCAGCTGTGGTGTCTCAGCACCTAAAAACTGATGGAAACTCAGTGTTGGGCCCATCTGATGAGGATGCAGGTGGCAAAGGATGGCTGCAGTAACCTGGGCACACAGCTCCATCCCTGTGGGATTCTATGGAGCAGCTCCGGGTCTCTGCACAGGCAGGAGACTCCAGACAACTAGGCAGGACACAGGCAAGACCTGGATATGACTGGGTAACAGCTTCAAGCTGCTCTTTGTACAAGTGTCACCCCTTTGTGCCCCTCCAGCCCAGCCCTGGCACCTTGGTGACCTCCCCGACCAGGAAGCCCTCGGAGGCAGCGATGTCAGGGACGCCCTGGGAGCTGAGGCCGCGCCGGGTCACACTGCCATACAGGGTGGGCTTCCCTGTGGGGAGAGTAGCTGTCAACCAGGGCACACTCAGCTCACCCCCTCCCAGCCCACACGGCCCCCAAACCCTCCTAACACATAGGGATCCCCAACCACACTGACCCCCTCCCAACCCAGAGAATCTTCCAGTTGCCCTAATCTCCTCCTAACTCAAAGGTTCCCCAATTGCCCTCATGCCCTCTTAGTTCAAAGGTACGTGAATTGTCCCTATCCCCTCCT
>NW_008667701.1:62589-62791 GCF_000695815.1 Acanthisitta chloris
ACCACTGCTACCCCAGAGAGTCCCCCAGTTTCCTCCAATCCACTCCTTTTCCACAGGAACCCCCAATTGCTATAATTGTCTTCTAATCCATAGGGAACACAAACCACACTCAACTCCTCCTAACCCACATGGTATCTCCAACCACCTTTACCCCAGAGAGTTCTCCAACTGCCCTCACTCCCTCCCAAGCCACAGGGACCCC
>NW_008667702.1:0-2141 GCF_000695815.1 Acanthisitta chloris
CCTTCAGCAGCAAACCGGTGCCTGATTCAAAACAGCTGTACCAAACACACCCCAACTCTCCCAGGCCAGCCATCCAGCTCTGCAAAGGGGACAGACCCCTGGCTCTGCCTTTATCATTGCCAAAACGAAGTGATGGGTTTGGGTACAAGAGTCACCTCTTGCTTCCAAACATTCATAGGAAGTACAGAGCCATCAGGCCATGACTGGAGAACTGAGAGATGGGTTTGAACGAGCTGGAGAGCCATGAGCATACAACACATCTTCACAGTCATTTGTGCCTCCATCAGTACCCTGGCACCTTTGGCTGGATGTAAACGTTTTGGCAGGTATTGCACCAGCCTTGCCTGTGACAGTTCTTGAGTTTGAGGCCTTATCTTTGATGGGCTGAAAATCTCCCTTTTCATTTGTCTTGGACAGCCATGCAGTCCTTGTCTGGAGGGCTACATTCACCTCTTAAATGACAAGTTCCTTTCATGATTATATACATGGCTCTAAAATGCAGCCAACTCACTCTGTTTTATACTCTGGAGACCTCAGTAAGGGCTTTGTCCTGAAATGGGCAGCTTTGTGACTGGTTTCAATAAGTCAAGAGCTCTTGTGTTCCTAAGCATTAAAGAGGATTTAAACTTTTTTATATACATATAGGATTAAGTGAACCTCTAGTTCAGTGTCAGATCTTTTTCATTTTTTTGCAAGAGTTCAAACTCAATCAGACACTTAGGGATTTGTTGTCAGCCTTGTCTCAAACTATTCCCACATCATCTTTGCTTTATATTCTTTCAAATATCCAAATCATTCAAATTCTTCAAATAATAGTTGTTTCTGTCACATGTTTTGATGTGAGCTAGTGATAGCTGTGAAATCATACTCTGCAGGTAAGCAGCCATGTAAATGTATCTTAAAGAAATTACACAAGCAACAAAATTTCATAATTTTTTCTGTTTCTAGGTATTCTGGAAATAACTGCTGTGGACGTTGGAATTGTTGCCATCAAGGGCTTGTTTTCTGGCAGATACCTGGCCATGAACAAAAGGGGCAGACTTTATGCATCAGTAAGTAAGACTTCAGTCTGGCATATGCCTGTCATTTCTTGTGGGGAGAACTGGTCTAGTGGGAGCACAGATTCCTTGTAAATAAACATTTCTAGAGAAGAGAGCGATGTTATAACAGATCTCTGCTTGGAATTGTTACAGGCAACTGATCAGTATATTCCTAAAAGTAGAGAGAATCTGTTCCTACTTTCTTACTGCCTGGACAGCCAAAGGTACATGGAAAGTATCTCCATGTATTTCCAAAGGTACAAAGAATGTGTCTGGCAAAGGTATTTCACATGACCAAAATTCCGGGCATTTGTGTGCACAATATCTGTCTCTATTCAGAATTGTCCATATTGATCTTTACTGTGGTTCTTGGACACTGGCAGAGGATACACATATCAGATAAAGAATAGCCAGAAGAAACTGAGCAGAGGAAAGCAGTCTGCTGCTGGGACTTTCTTTGCACAGAGCCTTTGGTTGGGCAGTGAAAGAACTGACAGTGACTAAAAGTCAGGCCTAGAGGAAGGAAAGGAAGTATGAGAAGGTGCAAGAAGATAAAGGTGAAAATAAACACCATATTTTACTCCTTCAACCTAACTTTTTGCCCTGACCTGTGGGATAAAATCTGGGATGTGATGATATTAGTGTGAGTCTTCCCTTTTCAGCCCAGCCAATATTTTCCCTCAATGAAGAAAGTACTTTAGCTTAGACTTCTTCACATTCAGGGACATACTAAGGCACATTTATCAGTGTGTACTATACACATTATCTACCTACTTGAATTTCTTCCATTGTCTTTGATTACATCCCTAGCAATCTTGTGATCTCTTACTGTATAATAGCCATACTGTGCAGTTTCTCCATTAATCCTGTGATGTGGAAGCAAGTCTGAAGAGGGTAAATATGGCTAGGTGAAATTTGCTTCCTCCAACTCATCATTAATTGTAATTCTGTTTATTTGAACACCATGATTTGAACTCGAGCAATGTAGCTTTTTCCATGTGAATGTAACCTGGGTAACACAATCAACTCAGTTGCCTCCCAGGTTTAACACATTTTACTCCACATTTCCAAGAATGTTCTGACTGTTTACATCTCATCTTC
>NW_008667703.1:0-17424 GCF_000695815.1 Acanthisitta chloris
CTTGTCTCTAGGTGGATTGGTAATGCAGCAGATGAAGTACCAGCCTATGTGCTTTCAGATGGCAAATGAAAAACCATACTCTGTGCCACAGTATTACTAAAGGGCAGAGCACCATCTTCTTTCAGTGAAAAAAATCCCAAACATGGTAGTGAGAAGCACTGAGTAAACAAGTGTTAAAGTTTGTTTATCATGACAACTCCTTGGCAGTCTCAGAGAAATTACTAATTCTTTCTTGATGAAGATTCATCTTTCTAGAAAATAATGAAGTTCAGAGACTTGAACAGGTTTTTCAACCTGTGAAGAAGCACCTGGAGTAGTAAGTACTGATAGAAAAAGAAGGGGAGAGCTTGTAGAAGACACGCTTCTTGATCTTTCAATGCTATTTTTCAATCTATATTCCTGATTTTATTTATCAGCGTTTAAGTTTTAGATGATAGCAAATCCACCACACATGGTATTAAATTTATAGTTTTGAAAACCTGATGAAATCTTTTTATAACATTCAGCTATTTAGGACTTCTTTTTTTTCATTAATTGTATGCTGAGAAATTCTGCTAAAATAATTTGTACTCTGGCAAATTTTTAGCTGTACTGCTGCATATCACAGGGTCCTCCATTAGAGGGTCCCATAACACTGATTTAAGAAGAGTAAGGCACCGCTGGTAGAATTACAAATATCACCATTTAAGTGCAGGTTGAGTATCTGGGATGAACATTGGTATTTTGGTTGTAATGTCTATGGGCAGATGTAAAGAAATACACACACACACACACACACACACACTAGAAATCACTATAGTGAAGTAACACAATACAGATCTAAATTCAAAGTAATAGTGGTAAATTTTAGGTTATGAAATTTTCCCTTGGTTTTAGAGGAGTTGTTTACATCCTTCTAGCACAGGTTATTGTTCAGCATGTGTTTGATGCTGTTAACTTCTTGTCACATCTCCATATTAATGTCATATCTTTATGGTCTTTTCTTTGAAATCACTATAGTGAAGTAACACAATACAGATCTAAATTCAAAGTAATAGTGGTAAATTTTAGGTTATGAAATTTTCCCTTGGTTTTAGAGGAGTTGTTTACATCCTTCTAGCACAGGTTATTGTTCAGCATGTGTTTGATGCTGTTAACTTCTTGTCACATCTCCATATTAATGTCATATCTTTATGGTCTTTTCTTTGAGTTTTTCATCTGTATTTCAACATTTATTTCAGGCCCTGGAATGACTTTCTTCTTATTACATAAATAATCTTGAGGGTTTGGAAACCAGCACTTTGTACCAAGTGATCTCTCATTCTTTATAAGATGGTTATTTCCTTCAAGAATTCTAATGTAGTATTATGAAATGTTTCTGCAAGTGGCTTAAAATTTGAATCCATTTTAGCAATCTAAGGACAGCAGAATTCACCTTATTCAAGGTACATGTGTAAGTTACAGATCCATTTTTAATTTGTGCCATGGTATAACTAAAAAGTAGACCATAATCAAGCAATTTGTAGTATTCATATTAGCTCTTATGTTCTCTGTGGTTAGAAGAATAATGACACTTGAGAGGTTCAATTAGAAATAATTGTTCTTATAACTTGTAACTCAATAATGATATTACATATTATTAACAAAACAGAATACTTTTGTAAGAGTTGTGCTCTGATGACTGAAATGCCTATGTTTCAGTAGGAGGAATTTCAATCAGGATAAATATTTAATCCATAAATCTGCTTCAGTGAAAACGTTTACCTTGAGGTTGCCTTTAAAATAACCTGAAGATTAGAAAACAATGTTTTCTTTTAGTTTGATGCAAAGACTGCTATAAATAGGATTCTGCTACCTAACTGCAATAAACTTTTGTTCAAGCCCTGTGATTCCTAAGGTAGAGTATTATGTCACTTTCCTGTGGAAAGGCAAAATTTCTCTTTTAGTATTTTCTGTGGTCTACAATGGAACTCTAGGATTGAAACTTGCCCAGTTATCCATATCCCTTGTCATGCCATTGTAAATTAATATTGATTATATGAAGAAAGGAATTTTTTGTTTGCTTCTTGTGAAGTAGTAAACATTTATAATTTATTTGCCAAAACGCTTAGGCACTGGAGTGAGACAGAGGATACTGTAAAGTTTTAAAGAGTTAGAAGCCACATTTTTTTGCGAGGCGTGGAGAGGGAGGAGGAAAATTGCCAAGTTATCTTTTTAACTTGAAATTTTCCTTGGTCAGTGTAGAGTATTCCAACTGGGAAACTTTCAATAAAGGTTTTATGGTAAAACTGGATGAAAAATGAGAAAGATGTTTCAAAATAAGTAAGAATCCTAATGTTTTGCACTAAAACTATGCTTCACATGAGAAACCTTAGCAAGAGATCATCAAAGCCTCAAAGCATCAAATTCCAGAGTGTAACTTCTCTCTATTAAGATAAACTCAGTAATTTTTGTGTGCCCACGAGTTTAAGCATACTATTAGACATCCTTGAGTCTACATATGATAAGGGAAGACTTGTATTATCTACTTCAAATTTTAGCATTCTTTCATCACCATTTCTTATCTTCAACTGTGCTTCTAATTTCAGGCTGTGTATACAATACCGTTTTCCTATTATTCTCTAAGTTTGAGAAACAAACTTTTGAAATACTCAGTTTTGCTTCTTTGAAGCTTCTATAGCATTCTGTGTTCATTATAATAGTACTGGCCAGATGTTAATATCTAGAAATGTCAAAGCTTTAAAAATTACTATTGCACCACATTTCACACTTTTTTAAAAATAAAATAATAAAATAGTATTACAGAGGATTGTAAGGAATTCCAGCTGACAAAATTTCCTGACCTGTGTATTTTCAGTTGCAAAAATGGTGCACAGATGACAGTATACTTCATTTATTGAGCTTTATATCTAGAGTATAAGTAATTTAACTACTGAAGTATTAACAAATAGCGTAAGTTGAGCTGCGTCATTTTGGAACTGTTACTTGCCTGAATTTTGAGGCAGGAAATCATGTCCATAATTATTTATGGTTTCAAATGGAAGTATAGCAAATGGATTGAAAGTTTTGTGCTTGAAAGATTGAAAAAAGCCTGCACAAGGACAAAGTCAAGACAGTGTAGGATAACAAGTAACTAGCCCTTCTGAAAATTCTGTCACATGATACAGGTTTACAGGTATAACTTTACATATTCATCTTTGAAAATCTTAGTTTACAGATACAAGTTATGATGGTTGCTTGAGGACCTTCAGCTATGAGCTGTAACTTGGGCTCTTCCTCTTCAGTGTTTGTGGGAAATGTGGGAAGGTCTTTCAGCTATTTGGTGATCACAGTTTTCATCATATTTTCTCTTAATTTTTTTACATCAAGTCAAAATTTTTAAGGAACAAAATAAATCATGTTGAAAAGGTTTCATCTGAAGGTTTAGGACATATTCTGTTTATCTAATAGTATGTCAAATAAGGGGAGAGGATCAAAAGTCAAAACACACTTGACAAGGTCTAGCATTAGTAAAATTTGTGAACGCTGCTGACAACAAATGTTGTATTTGATTCACATTAAATGAATCTTTACATCTAGAAGAAGGAACTTCTGCTGCCTTGAAATAGGAAAATTAATTCTGCGTGTCTTTCAGCTTAAAATCTCTTTCTCAGAGCTTCAACATCTAACTAAAAGCATGGAAATAAGATTTCCTATGTGAACACTTTATTGTCTGTAATGGCTGGAGGCACAACATAACCTTTCTCCATGGGAGATGCAACCATATCACTGTGAGCTGCAGGTTCTGGAGACACAAATCAGGTTTGCAAGTCTGATTGAATTATTGAGATAATTCAATGAACCTGAAGTTTAGAGTCCATATCATATCAATTAGGTTCAGATCTGATCCCAATATATACCTGTATGATATACCTTAATAGCTCTCATGGTATGTTTTTAATGAGAGTTCTTTACCCTACCTAGAGGCCAGTTACAGTATTAGCAGTGTTCAGGATGAAAAAAATAAAATTGGCTAAGTACTGTAGAGCATTGCTCTTAAAGCAGAGCTGCTATAAACCCACTGCTTGAGTATGTATTTTGTTTTGCAGTGTTTCATTTTGAGTTTGAGAGTAAATGATCTGGGTTTTTATCCAGGCCAGGCAAATTGCAGTTCATGGAGTTGAATGCACTTGTTACATTAATTAGTTTTTCTTCTGAGAGAAGTTTTCTTTGATGTCATCCTAAATAGTAAGAAAAGAATCTTCACCATCATCTATCTTCTTTCAGAATCTTTTACATTATTATTTGATACTACTGACATTTATATTGTGCAGTTATATTTTTCTTAAGATATTATAGACAGCAGAACTATTCTCTGTGTGTTATGTTGGTCTAACAGATACAATAGAAAAGTTTGCACTTTTCTACTAGTGTTTTTTTAAAATTATTCTATCATTGATTTTAAAGGAAGGCTGTTTTCAGAGACTTTGAATCTGCTAATTTTTTAATGTTTCTTTGGGGTTTTTTTCATGGTTTTGGTTGCAACTGATCCAACTGGACACAAAGGGGTGCTGTTTCATATTCTTTGTGTGCAGCCTGTTTCCTGCCTGCGCACATGCTGCTGCACTTGCACTAATTTAGAATCTCTACCTTTCAGATTAGATATTAGGAAATTTTTTTTCTCTGTTAAGATGTTTGGGCACTGGAATAAGCTGTCTAGGGAGGTGGCGGAGTTACCATCCCTAGAAGTGTTAAAGGGGTGTCTGGATCTGGTGCTGGAGGATATGGTTTAGGGGTTACAGCAGAGTGACAGGTTAACAGTTGGACTTGATGATCTTTGAGTTCTCTTCCAACCTTGGTGGTTCTGTCATTCTATAAATTCATCATCAAGTTAAAAAAGACAACATGAAGTACAATCAGGTAAACCTTTTGGATCTGATACATAGCACTTGATTAGCACAGAGTGAGGAAAATCATTCTTTCAGCTGTGCTAGAGAGTCGTGGTAGGGATAAAGATATTCAACCTACCAAAAAAAAAAGGCAAAATAGAGCTCTGGAATATGGTGATGAAGGGGATGTGCTCACAGTAGAAATCTGAAACAGCCTATATAGAACAACAGGGGAGGTATATGAAATGGGAATCACCAATCTAAATTCATCTTAAAACAATTAAACAGACCATGGAGGAAAATGTGTACCATCAATGACTAAACCCTATGTAGAATTAAGTATGTGAAAATACTTGTCAGCATCTAGGTGAGGAAGTGATTGGAGTGGTTGCTGCTGTCTTAAAAAAACTTCAGCTAACTAAAAATATGCAGTATGGCCAAATATGCAGTATGGCCAAATAATTGCTTTGCTTTGCACATCTCCAAGAGTCATTGAAGTAAATGTGTAAACCTATGACTAACTGGATTAGCCAGGTCTGATGAACTACAATACAGGAATTTAGTATGAACTTTAGGTATCATTTATGCTTTTGTAGAAACTGCACATATTTTGTTTCCTATTTAGCTGCCAAAGCTCAAAAAGGCTCAGGTTTTTCCTGTTTGGATGTTCTTGACATTAATCACATTCCCTAAATAACAATACATCATGGAGTTTTAGCTTCACCCAGAGTCAGGTTCTTGGTTTTGAATTTACCTCCTCTCTGAGAAGAAAATGCTGCTGGACACATATGAAGGAATTGGTGATCGGAATGTTCTTACTGCCTCCTGCTTTTCTATCCCTTCAGGAAATTCTGGCCTTGATTCTAGAACTGATGGTGAATCACGCATTACATATAGCTTTTCCAGCTTGCATCTGACTTGGAATTCTCTAACTAAAATAAATATGTTTTGCCACTCCTTTGAACTTAAATAACCATTAATGGGATTAACTCAGAATTTCAAGCTGACATCCACAATCTATGCCAATTCTAAAAAGGAAAAATTCGGCATTTGTACCAAGGTATGATTTAGTAAGGCATTGAGACTCAGTCTGATGACCTCACAGCTCCAGTCTGCTTCTGCTCTTCTATTTTATCCTAGTGATAAGCATGGGACTTCCAGCCAAAGTAAATAAAGCTTCTGAAGGCATTCCGTACTGCAGGCATGCTTGTCAAATTGCTATATATGACAAGATGGACAGTGAAGAAAAAGGAGGTCTTACCAGCCAATAACTGTGGCCAGAGGGAAGAGTAATTTACTGTCAGCTTCAAATGTGACTAGTGTCACACTAGATATTCAGGTTTCGGTTGCTCACCTTCTTGTATTTGGGTTCATATTTAGTTTTCTCCCGAAGGAGTCTGGATTTACTATCTGAGAATTGAGTTTCTTCAGGGCATCTTAAATAGTGCCATCAAAAAACTAGTGTAATTTGAAAAAGTTTAGCAGAAAAAATGCCACTTTACTTGGCCTTCTGGCAACACTCTGCTAAATGCAGCCCAGGAGGCTGTTGGCATTCTTTTCCACTGGGGCACTTTGCTTGTTCATGAAATGTTCAAATCCCCAGAACATTTTCTGGCAAGCTCTCTCCATCCAGTCAGCCTCAAGCCTGTGCTGGTTCTTGTGTTTATTCCTTAACAGGAGAGTGGCTTGCCAATTACCTTTGGTTGAACTTGCAAACATGCCTTTTTGGCCAATCACTCCAGCCTCTCCAGGTGTCCCTGAAGGACAGCAAATCTACCTGGTCTATCAACCACTTCTCCCAATTCTATATGACTTGCAAAGTTGCTGAAAATGCACTCTGGCCTACCATCTAGGTCAGATACTGATGGCCTACCATCTAGGTCAGATACTGAATACTGTTGAAGATACTGAATACTGTTGACCCCAGTATCCACCCCTGGGGTATGGCACTGCATATTGGCCTCCAACTAGACTTGGTGATGCTGATCGGTAGCCTTTGTGCCCACCAATTTAATTGTTTTCAGATCACCTCACTGTCCACTTATTTGGGCCATAGTTTATATATGGGTGTTTATTTTCTGAGAGAGTGTTCGGGAAAAGAATGTGATTGAATTAAACAGAAGTCTCTTGTTGCTGGCAGTAGTGTGTTCTACTTTAGGCTTGATAAGACTGTGCTATACATAATCTATTTTAGAACCATCCTCTGAAACACAAAGGCTAGAAACAATGACTTTGTTATTTAAACATGAATCTGCCAATGCAGCAATCTAATTTCAGTACAATCCAAGAAACTGGCATTCTGCTGTACTTTGGGGTAGCAAATACGTAGAAGAAGACCAGTTAAGTTTGGATGAATTTTCAGTTTTCAACAAAGTTAAGATATAGAATCTCTTGGTTCTTCTTAATTACTTGTTTCATCAGCAGTTGCTCATTTTCTATTCTTAAATTATTGTATTGAAACAGCAAGCCAACAGAAGAGTAAGAAAACTCACACTGAAATGGGGAAAGCAGTATTTTAAACCAGATGTTTATGGAAGCCACAGTGTCTGTAGGCTCCAGAGATATCTGCAACAAAGAAATCCGGCCTACAGCGCAGTTTATCACATGGCACAAGGGAAAATGCTTAAAATATGAGTTGTTTGGCGAACAGTGAGATGAAAAGAGGATTCCGTGTATGACAAAATAGCTTTCAGGATGCAGAGTGAACAGACATAAAAATCCATACTCTGTTTTACGTTTCACAAGCAGCAATGTTTTGCACAGCTGTCTTAGTTTTCAATGAACACTGTAAAAATATTATTTTAAAGATGTAGAAGTATGTGCAAACCCTCTATCAAGTTTGTTATATTAGTGCTAGGGGAGAAGGTCATCCATGCTCAAGAAGCGTCCCTCTGTTATCTGATGTCTACTTTACTTTGTCCCATTTGGTGGTTGTTGGGCCCATCTCTCCTGTAGACAGATGATCCATTTCAGATGCCTGCATTCGCTTTGCCAAGGCCAAGCACTGGCATGGTCTAATTGCCAATCTGGTTGCTTTCTTGTTGCCTTTGGAAGGCTGTGCTCTCACTGTGGCTTTTGTGGTTGTTTCCATCAGGCAGTGTGGTCCCTCTCAGAGGCACGAGCATGCCAGACGAGCCTTTTTGAATCAGTGCCAGTCCTTTTACTTGGGAGGTGAAGCCAAATATCATATATTTAAAACTGTAATGCTTTGCTTGTCCACCTAGCTCCTGTCTCCTAAAGTCATTAGTTGTGGTTTTACTTCACTGTTAAAATACTCTTCAGGGTTTTTTTCCCACTCAGCTCCAGCTATTTCAACTCTCTGTTTAGCAAGCTATGCGTAGGTAAAATGCAGAGATTCTGCTGTTCTACTTAAGACCTGTTATTTTTTTATTCTTTTTGTGTCATAAGGAAGTAGAATGTGTTTCTTATTAAATGTGAAAGTCTGTTTAAATAATATTTAGGAGCTGTCGTAAATCAACTGAAGTCAGGCTACTTAAACTTATTTTTAACATTCTGTCTCTAGCAACTGACTATGCACCATAGTGGACAATGAAATCTAAACACTGCTGGTTAGAATATTTCTTAATTCATTTTACTAATGGTCCTTTCAAGATTTTGATGGTCATTTGCATACAGTATCATACTCCTCAATAAGATACACAACTCTGGCATAGTTGTTCAAGGAAGACAGGGCTTGTACATCATATAAACTGGTCATGTGAGATAGAGTTCTGACTCTCAGCACTCAAGTTCTAGCTTCTCATTTACACAGCTTGCTGTATCAGGAGATACTCTGACTCACTATTTAGTATCTGGTCAGCTAAAGGTCTTGTTCTTACTAGTCAAGATTCACAGTCATAAAGGTTAAGTCATCTTCTCATGAAACAGATATAAAATTCTTGTGGTCAGGTGAGAATGACAGAGATGATCTTCATTTTCTCTTCAGTCTTTGTGCTCAGCTTGACATAAATTGTCAGTCAGGCTGCAGTGTCACATTGTTAAATGGCAGCAATCTGCAACAGAGAGGTCTATTCTGGTCTTCTATAGCTCACTAGATATCCAGCATAAATAGCCTACTGCAGTTTAACTTCAAATACATTTACTAAAGTAATCTTGTTTTTCAAGACAGAGATATTCAAACAGCTACAGCAGAAGGAATGCCTGCAATTACAATCAGTCAGCACTGTCTCTTCTAACACCGTGAAACTATTTCACTTCAGCAAGTTTGGTTATAAGACAATAAATGAAATAGCTTACAATTTTCTCAGATCTTCTCGTTATCTGAGGAATTGAGCAAATAATTTAACATATTTATGTAACAGGATAATCACTTACATAATTTACTTCTGTTTCTCTTTTGAATGCAGATGTAATAACTGCTTGTTGTTTAGGTTTGGTTTGTTGTTCATTTTTTTCTCTCATGTATTCATATGTTGAATAACAGGGAATAGACTTTCTTATGCTATACTAAGTGGGGCATGGTTGGGTGATACCAAAGACTGTCATGATTCATTATCTGACTTTTTTGATCTTAATGAACTCTGGCAGAAAAATCTATGTACCAGCAGCACTCTTGGATATTTCCTAACATTTGGGCCTAGTTTAATTTATTTTTATTTCACTACCAATGCCTTTCTTATTCTATCAAGTAGAAAATATTCACCCACAGTATCTAGATATTACCACACGTACTGTGTACTCTTGTAATAAACTACCATGATGAATGAAAATTTACTGAGACACTCAATAAACACAGATTTAAAGACTATTGAAAGGGTCAAGAAAAAGGTGGCATGGTGTGTTGATAAAAAACATATGACATTTATGTTTCACCACTGGAGAATACACAGAGGTCCAGTATCAAGATAGCAATCCTGCACTTTTATCAATTTAAAAGAAGTGGATGGAGATTGATCTGTGACTAGGACTGCTGTCAAATTAGCAGTGAAAAAAAATAAAGTATTAAATTAACCTCAAAGAATAGTTACTGAAAAAATAATGGTGGACAAGTCTGGTGGACAGAATGTCATCAGTGCTATTTAATTCAAGACTTAGTTGTACTCACTTCATATTATAATTTATGTTTGATAAATTTCTAATGAAAAGGAAGATAGATTCTGGAATCCTTCTGGAATAGGGCCTGGAATCACTTTTCTTGTTTTCAAATATGGACAATACCAAAAAAAAATGAATATTTTAAAAGGTAAATATTTTTCTAACTTCTAGAAGTACATTGCTTTTGTAAACTCCAGAATACTATTATGTTAAATAAGGAGTTTATTTTTACTTGGAGATTTGATGTATACTGAAAAAACAATTATATTTTTCATGCTTATAGCAATATAAAAAGAGAAATTATTTGTTATAAAATGTTTTGTTATTGTTCAGCAAAGGTTTTTCTAGGAAACTGAGGCATTATAACCTCGAGCTGTAATTTCTGTTCTTTTTTAGCTTCCTTACCAAGTTCTTCACCCTTACCTGTCTCCAACTCAGAAACTTGAGGGATCTAGAAACTATGTAAGACTTACAGGCTTTTTTTCATAAAATCTCTCTAATTCAATGGGTTTGTGAGACTGGCCTTTCAGTGATGTCAGAATTACATAGGTAGCAAGGGAAAGCAAGACAGTACTAAACTGTAAACTGAAAAGATACTATTTTATAACTTTTTATAACCCAGTAATATGCTGTCAGGTTTCTGATAGTTTTATATGTTGGAAAATTGTGCTACTTTTAATGTGATAATACCATCCACTGTGAACTGAATACTGGCTAAGTGGTATGCTAAACGTATCAGTGATGGCCACAGGTCTGAGAGATGGCATCAACAAATAGGTAATAGGAACTTTCAGAGTAACACAAATAACTCCTTAAAACATAGCATAGAAATGTGGTAATGCATAGCCCTACTTAGTAACTTTAGCCTAGCTAATCTCTAGAGAGTAACCATTATGAATTGTCTAAGTGAGCTGGAAGTTACCATCAAATTAATTTTACATGTAGGTATAAAAAGTCATTATTCATTCTGCATTTCCTTTTGAGCAAGGGTCTGGCTGTTTTATTCTAATCTAAATGCTTTTTCTGTACCAATGACCTAAGCTATGAAGCTTGTAAATGGGTTGCTTTAGGATACAGAGTGCTGCTAATACTAACAGCACTTTGAAAATATTAAGATAATAAGTTAAGAATGTTGAGATCAGGAAAAAAATTAATTATGTTATTCCAGCATAGTGTTATTTTATAGTGAACAGCTAAAACTATAGGAGAAAGTTTGCTTTGAACATACAGATCTCACTTTGATTAATGGTGTCACATAAAATCTGCTTATTCTCAAGGGAAGAAAAAAACGCCTTGAACTGACAGACAATAAGATAAAGGATTTACTGCTATATTTACTTTTATTAAGGAAATTCTGTTTCAAAGAGCTAAAGGGCTTATTTATATCAGTTGCATTCCTTTTGGAGGAAGTTTATAGCACTTCTCTAGTCAGTCTTCTACTCTGTGTGTATGAGCAAATTGTTTGATTTACTGATTTAAATTTTGCTAGTTTTCATATGGATTAATTGGTGTTTTGAAAGAAAATTCTTTTCAAATTTACAATCTGGAACAAAACTAACACGAGTTTTAAACTTTATTAATTTTTGTCCTCTTGACATTTGTGTTTTCAAGGCCTTACATGCAGTGAATGTTTACACTGTTGTCCCACTTTCTCTTCCTTCATTATTAGAATCAGAACTAGTTTTTACTCATGTTGTACATGAGTGTAAAAAAAGAGAATATAGCTGCATAGCTGTATTATACTACTTCAAAAGCATATTTTTCCCAATAGTTGGTATTCTTGGCTCCTGGTTATCAAACATCTGCACAGTGTTTCCAGTATAATGTTAGTCTGTATTACTTTGTATTAATTTTTTAATGTATTTATGGGAAATAAGTGAAAGATATGGTACATCACTGTGGTTTTTTGATCCTGTGAACCTCTGAAAAGGCAAGGACTTTATTTTGGAACTCTGCCATGTAACCATTATTTCTGACCATCACAACTTTAAGAATTCATTTTTGTTGTCTTACACTCTGAGAAAACTATACTCTGAGCACAAAGCCATCAGTTTTAAGGATACATGCCTATACTAAAGATTTAGAAAGTACTTCAGTAGTAAAAGTAATATGTGGTATATTAAGATCTATGGCATAATGCCCTAGTCAAGTGGTTAGCATCCTTGTGGCTTTTTTTCCCTGGGACTGTTTCCCGTCCTATTCAAACATGTTTCTCATCTTGTCTTATCCATGTGGCAATGCTCTTGTAGATATATGACTTTCAAGAACATCAATGTCAAATGTGTTCTTTATTGCATTCATATCAAGGGACAATCACATGTCTGAGAGGCCAGATCATCTGCACTACTCATTTTGGGATTCCCTGTACAGTCTTTGTAATGCAGTTTGGGTAAGAGAGATAATATTCCAAAAAATAGAGGCACTGGCACTGGGGAGTAATGTTTCAGTACTAATCAGGTGCATTTAAGACTGTTAGACCATCCAGAGTGTGGAAAACAGATGGAAAACTATCAGAGAACTTTCATGTCTCTGTGAGACCAATGTATGGATCATAGTAAAGACTGTGGTAAAATCAGAGTAAGAATTGCAGCCTGTGAAGACAAGTGAGATGCCTGAACACATATATGCTTCATTTGTCAGGTAGTCCCTCCGTATTTGCAGTCCATCAGTCGTTAGTCTCTGATAAGAACTTACTTCATGGCCAGTTGTATTGGGGAGAAGCTTCTACAGGTCGTCAGATGTCTTATTCCTCAAATACTCTACATTTTCTCATTCATACAGCCAGAGATAAGAAGGCAAATACACCTTTCCATAATGAAAGCTAGTTTTTTTGTAAACAAAAAGACATTTTTTATGTCAGTCATCAATATCTTCCAAACTACTATAATTTTCTCATGACAACCACACTGGACCACCTTGGCCTCCTCTATATGATGGATACAGACATCTACCTATTTCCCAGTTCTTAGAAGCTCTATAATTTTAGTCATCTTATTAATGCTCTTCTCTTTTGATTTTTGAGTTTCCTTCAGTAGTGTCCAGCTTCCTTTGAGTGACTGGAAGCTCTGTCCTCTGGTTTCCAAATTGCAGCACATATGTTTTTCTGTCTTTCATGTTTTCCGTGTTTCAAAGACACAGCCTAAAGAGACTTCTTTGCCCTTCACATACAGTTTGTAACTCAGTTATGTGTGTTTGGCTACTTAATCTGTGATGAGCGTGTTAATCAATCTCCCTGAGTGCTCTAATCATATTAATATTTATCATTTTTTCTTATGAGAATGCTAATGGTGCCAGGTTCCCATGGTCAAAGGCACTATATTATTTCAAAATGACCACAGAAATATTTTCTCTCATTAAACTGCAATGTGAGATTTACCCTTGCAATTAAAGTAATACGTGGATTGAGTTAACCCAAATTACCTTTAGAATTGCAATATTTGCATATTAAAACACTAACTAAAGGTCTGCTAAGGAAAGGCTGGAATTCTTTTATTTCAAATCTTTTGAGTAACATTACGTTTGGTGTTAAAAACAGCAATATGCAAAATAATCTCACTCATTCTTATATGATAAATTCAAAAGTATGCCTGAATTATTTTTTTATATAACTTTTCTATATCATGTGCCTCTCTGCATTATTTATTTTTGGTATTTTATACTCTTGCATAAGGAACCTGCCACTGCTTTATGTGGTTGACTAACTGCCATAGGTTAGTGTCAATAGCTTCTCTAAGATGAGCTGTCTAACTCTGATCATTTGAAACATTAACTCTGAACATGCTTCTGTTCTCATCTAGCTTGAACTTTCTGATATCTGATGTCCCTGCTGCTCCTCAGTCTCTTGCATGTTGATCTGAGATAAGCTTTAAGAATTTTGAGTGTAGCCGTCCGGCAAGCCTTCCATCGGGTCTTTTGTCTTCACTTTGTGGGGAATTCCGGACCTGAGGCATTCCTTGCTTTACATGAGTTTATGGTGTGCTATAATCTGGCAGACCACTGAACAAAGTTTCAAACTCATCCTCTGGAAGGCAGGTCTTCACTGTCATAGATCTTTCAAGGTCTCAAATGCTCAAGTTTTAAAAGTCAGTCAGTAAAACTCATAATGCTGTGCTGCAGCTTCTTACTAGAAATGCACATGCTATTAGTGAAAGCAAAGCAAACATCAGGGAATTTTAAAAGCAGGTGTTTTCCCCTGCAAAAGTGTGTCACTTGCAAAATCTCGGTCTCTTTATTCCCAGAGAGGTTCCTGCTTAGCAACCAAATTTGCTCTCCAACCCTAAAACCAAATCTTCAAGGCCGAAAAGACTTTTCTCAAGGCATCTGAATGTATGTTTTGCTTAAGCAAAAAGCCAATGGCAACTGTAGCAGGGCACTGGGGAAATAATATTATGTAAACAGCTATATTTTCCATGTAGATTTAGTAATCTTTTTTTTTTTCTTTTCCAGAAGGCAGAAAAGCATTTTAAAATTCTGATACATTTTTTCTGTTGGTTTTTATTTTTCTTGTGCTTAATAACTGAGGAAGACTGGGAGAGAGGTTTTCTTTGGATTTTCACTGAATAATGACATTATGTTAACTTGGTATCTTTTCTTCCATCCTGTCGCAATAGCATAAATCATTTGCAGCTTTAGTGCTATGATCTTCTCACGCTCCTGGGAAGGCCTGTCAGTTGCCTGGCATCCTGTGCGTGCTTCACAGAGCTGCTTACTTGAGTAGGAGGGTGTGGGTAGAACAAGGCTGTCCATCTTGATGCCTTGAGGCATTCCCTGGTGCCCTGAGGTATGCCTTGGTCCACAGGCAGCAGACGTTTTCTCTAGGCAGTTCGCATGCAGTGTGCCAAGCGCCTTGCAGCTGCTTGTTAAGAACCAATCACAACACAAGGTGACCTGACTTACTCTAGAATTTTATGCTCCTCTCTGGTGAAGTTTTTGTTTCGGTTTTTTTTTTGGTTTTTTTTTTTTTTTGCCTAGGAATGTTCGTTCTTGCATCTAGGCCAGGGTCCTGTCATCTATAGAGTCAGACTGCTTGGAACAGGGTCACAGGGGCCTGTCAACAGCAGCTACATGCCAGACAAGATATCATAACCAAAATCCTGTCTTGTAGGTGCAGATGACAGGAGCATAATTGTGTTTGACATGCCATGAAAAGAGGAGGGACGCAAGCCACAGAACACTGCTTTCCCTTCTCTCAGTGCTTTATTCACCTCCTTGCTGCTGCTAACGTGTGCTGTTAACTGATCATTTTAGGTTGCCGACATAATAGGAGCCCTGGGGAATTAGTCTGCACAGATGTAAGAGGCTGCTTCTTGGTAATGTATTAGTCATTTCAAAACACTTTAAGGAGGAAGCAGAAAAAAACCGACAAGCTAATTCTCTGATATATTTCAGAGGTATTCAGGCCCCTGTGAGAACAATACCTCTGTTCATTCTCCTTTCGAGAGAGTGGTCTGACCAGAGACAGAGAGTGAGAGAATGGCATCATGGTCTTCCCTAAACCATGATTTCTGCAGTTATCAGAGTGAACTACTGGCAGTGTTCATTGACTGTATCAGGAAAGAAAGCCTGGGGATGCACTACCTTACAGAGTATCCTGTATACAGCCTCTCCAGTGGAATTCTTCCTTGCCTAGATGTAGTGCATGCAGGTATCAGGAAAATCTGACAACTTGTGTTCTTCTGAAACTTATACTTTCATACGTAGGAAGTAAGTTTATGAGGTCTGTATAACACTTGATTTAGTGGGGAACTGTGCATATAAAAGAATCATCCAGCTGCCCATTCTATATAGGAAATGGTAGTCAAATGAAAGAAGCCAAATAATATCATAGTATGCTATGGGAATAAGGGTTGGCTGTTTTCCCAGCACCGTGTTACTTGTTCAATTTGAATGGGTATAGGTAAAGGCAACCATTGTGTGATGCAATAGGGCATGATAAATAGAACTGTGAGTAGATTGGCATTAATTAAAATGGTAGAGAGTTTCAAAACTAGGAATTGTGATTAAAATGGTGATATAGTTGCTGATAGAAAATTTCTGGGAGTGTTATAATACTTTGTTTCAGTGCATATGATTATTGAACAATGGAAATGCAATTTCCATCTTCAGCCAGTTGTACCTGTGTACAAAACTGTTTCAGTTTACAGTCAATCATCTTCAAAGGGTAATAAACTGTATAAACACTATCTCAAATAGTAAGGTTACTGAGAAGGTTTTGAAAATTTGTCTTGGGCTTCTTTCAAAACCCAAGCCCTCTAAACCTTTTTCAGAACTTGAAATAAGCTCAGTTGGTATCACAAACCAAATTAGGAAACTCCACTAAGAGACAATTTCCTCTTTTCCTTAGTATTTCACTATGCAATCCAAATACATATATACCTCACTCTATTTTCACATACTCTGTGTGACTTGGGAAATCATGCTGCAAGTGGCATGATCTAGCTTAGACTTAAGTCTCTTCTGGATGCTATTTCTCAGCTTTCAAACCAAGGAAGTTAATAAAGTTATTAAAAGCTATAGCTGTGTCTTCCCCAGAATTTTGTCCGATTTATTTAGCAAAGTAAGCAGTTATCACCAAAACTGAGTGTTCAAATGGTAAGTGTGGATTAAAAAATATGCCTCTTCTTGAACTGAAGCTTCTCCTGGACATAGAAAACTTACTTGAAAAAAATAATGCTAATAAGTAAGCCTCTTAAAATGTTTATATTTTCTAAACACTTTAAAATCAGCAGCTGCAAATAAATAAAATTAGATTTTTGAAGATCAAACAATTCAGTGTGTTTTAATGAGTTATATGAAGAATATTATAATCTTTTTCTAGTGACATGGCAAGCACAGCAGGAACAACAGCAGTATAAAATTTGTTTGGTATGGATCTGAATGTGATAATGTGCTGGTTTGGGCTGAAGCAGAGTTAATTTTCTTCACAGTAGCTAGTATGGGGCTGTTGGTGTTTATACTGAACACAGAGTTGATAATGCAGAGATGTTTATGTTATTGTTGAGCAGAGTTTACACAGAGCCAAGGCCTTTGCTGCTTTCCGTACTGCCACGCTGGCAAGGAAGTTGGGGATGCATGGGAGATTGGGAGGAGACACAGCTGGGACAGGTGACCCAAACTGACCAAAGGGATATTCCATACCATAGGACATCATGCTCAGTATATAAGGTGGGAGGAAGGAGGAGGAAGGGGGGACATCTGGAGTGATGGCGTCTGTCTTCCCAAGGAACCGTTATGCGTGATGGGCCCTGCTCTCCTGGAGATGGCTAAACACCTCCTGCCTTTGGGAAGCAGTGAATTAACTCTTTGTTTTGCTTTGCTTGTGTGTGCAGGTTTTGCTTTCTCTATTAAACTGTCTTTAGCTCAACCCATGAGCTTTTCTAGCTTTTACTCTTCTGATTCTTAGTTGCTAGCTGGGGTTAAACCATGACAGATTCATTAGAGAAATGAAGCATGAGTGTGACTTTTTTTCCACATGCTAGCAGGGATGTGGTTTGTTTGCATAAATATGTTCTTAATAAAAGGG
>NW_008667703.1:17496-21337 GCF_000695815.1 Acanthisitta chloris
CAGGAGAAATATAGAGACACCATCTGGGCATGCAGGAATGGGACTAGGAAAGCCATTTCCCATATGGACTTGGATCTATTGAAGGAGGTGAAGGACAATAAGAAAAGTTTCTATATCAGGTGCAAAAGCAAAGCTTAAGAAAAGTTTGACCTGGTGCAGAATAGGGCAGAGGTCCTGATGAGTCCATGAGAAGGACATGGTGTTCAGTGCCTTCACAGAATCACAGAATGAGTTAAATTGGAAAAGGTGTCTGAGACCATTGAGTTCAACCTACAACCTGACACCATCATGTCAACTAGACCACGGCACTAAGTGCCATGGCTAGTCTTTCCATAAGCTCCTCCAGAGACAGTGACTCTACCACCTCCCTGGGCAGTTATTCCAACATCTAATGACCCTTTCTGAAGAAATTCCTCCTAATGTCCAATTTACAGCTCCTCTGGTGCAGCTTAAGACTATGTCTTCTCATAGAGTCATAGATTCATAGATTGTTAAGGGGCTGGAATAGACCTTATAGATCATGTAGTCCCAACCCCGCTGTGACGGGCAGTGACATCTCCCACTAGACCAGGTTGCTCAAGGTGTTATCTGGCTTTGAACACTCCTCCTGTCATTAGTCGCCTACGAGAAGATGCTGGCCCCCAGCTGGCTGCAACCGCCTTTCAGCTAGTTGTACGGAGAACCTTGAATTGCAGAGTTGCACTGGCTACCCTTTATATGAAAGATCCATCTGGGATCCAAAATTACGACTCACCAACCAAGCAGATAGGCATTCCCCTGGACTAAAAGCTTAAAATTAACATTTGGAATATCTATTGTGAACTACATACAATGACTAAAGGGTATGTCTTCAGTCTTGCTTTCATGACAGGCTGCTAGAAGAAACTCCTGTACACCCAAGACACAGTTTATATATCCCATTCCTAAAGACAAGTGCCTGTGGCCTTCTTTTAAGGAGCTGAGGAAAGGCCAGGCATTTTTTTTCTGTTACAGCTAGAAAATTCAAAGGCATTTGAGCCTCTGTTGCCTGTCATGTGAATCAACATTACAAATATTGAAGTGTCACCCCATGCAGAGTGGAGACACTTTCAGCTTCTGCTGTGCTTCAGTGAGAAAAATGGGCATAGGGACTCCTTAGCACTAACTTAGCACAGAAAGAGGCTGGAAAGTGCACTTCATTTTTTTCCTATAATTACTTTAAAAGTCTAGACAGAAAAGAGCTGCTGAGTCTCAAGGTTGGGGTGCTGTTTGTTATACTCAGTGCCCATCTTTCCAGCAGCAATTTCTGTCCACGCACGCAGTTGGTTTCAGACCCTTCTTCGGTTTTGCTGGTACCAATATGTTCCTCATATAGCAGATGTAATCATACTTAACTTCAGACAACATGTGCTCTGTGTAACTGCACTGGCAGTTTGCATTTTGAAGCAGGAGAAGACACTGAGCACAAACAGGTAATTTGTGTTGCTCCCACTCCACTTAATTTGGTGACATTTGTACCAAAGCAAGGAAAGGGAGGAATGATAAGGGACAACAGATCATCTAGGATCACAGAGCAATTTTAATTTAAAAAGAAGAATGTGGCACCATTCCAGTACAGTGTTCCTTTATTAAAAGCTCCAAGGAGTTTTAGGGCCTGTGCTTGAAGAGATGAAATGCAGTTAATTTTTCCAGTGACCTGATTTGTGTGTCAAGATTTTATTTTCAGTTGTCTAATGAATTCATTTCCACACTGGACAAGTCTGTGAAGTACACAGCATAAAAACTAAAACCTTGAAGATTTTCTCTCCCTCTAATGGAGATTTTTGCTTAAATGCTATCATGGAATACTCACGAGTATTTAAATCCTGGAGTTAATAAGCATTAGTAATAAAAATCTTTTACTTGAATTATGCTAGTGAACACATGCTTATAATGAACAAAATATAATATGTATCTCCTACTCAAGATATCTTCTGAAGTAAACAATATTGTAGAGACATAAGACCTGAGTGTGATTTTGCTTGTGTAGGATGAACTGTGAAGTACACTGTCAAAAAGTGATGTAAAAGTAGTGCAAGAGAAACCAGGGACAGGTTTAGTCCAATAGTGAAAGAAGCTAAACTACTAGTTTGATATAGCAAAAATGCAGATTTTGACTGTTTATCTGTAATCCTATTGCTTTCACATTAATACGGAGAAACTTTGGAAAACGCCTCTTAGAAATGGACACTAGATGTTTAGTAAGTGGAATATTCTTTAAATAATGGAGAAAGATTAAAGGGATTTCTTGCCCTCAGCAGATAATTTCTGCAAGCCAAGATAGTTTCTGTAACTGATCTGTGCAAACCCCACAAAATATTGGAGAAAGATTTTTCAAAGAGACATTATGTCATCAGGTGAAGTTATTGAGGTAATACTAATTCTTAAATTGCATGTGCAGTAAGCAATGTTTATTTTTTTAAAATGTGATTTCTTATATGGAGTTTACTAAGTAAATGTTGCCTATTCGTGGACCTGCATTTGAAGAACTCCAACATTGTGACCTTCTTTTAGGCCTTGACCACTGTATATGCTCTACTACTACAGCATCACAGTGAAATTATAACTTTTTCCCATTTATATATATTCTAACAAGGATGAAAAATAATTTTATGATATTACTCAGATTTATTTTTAGATACAGGCAAGAAATCCTGTGTTTGGACTAGAAAGCTAAATTGCTCTATCTCTAGAGAATAAATAAATGCTTCTGTGTTGTGTCTCATTGTGCTTCTGAAAACTTGTTAAACATTTTAGAAACACATTAATTCTGTACTATGTATAAGTCAAATGGTTACCCAAAGGCTTTACTGATAGTAGGAATTTTGCATTGCACTGCATATTGGTATGTAACTGTATTTATTTCTTGCAAAGAGTGCAATTTATCCATAGGATATTCTTTGACCTATTTTATACTCTGTAGTGTTGTATTTACTGAATAATTAACTGAATAAATAAAACTTTATTTTATAATGCATAGGGGCTGCTTTTGCTCATTTCACTGGGACTAAATCAGACATGATCTGTTATATAGGCAGAAAAATTGAAGTTATCTTAGTGGAAGATGTTGTTTTCTGAATAACTTTTACTGCCATCCTGAGACTATTAGTGTCTGAATGTTGTCAATTAAAGATGGATAGAACATCTGTTTTTATATAGTAGAAGAATATTAAGGCAGGTTGCTTAATTAAGCAGATACATTTTGGAGATGTAAAAAAAATTACTACAGACAGAGATTAATCCAATGAACCATTTCTTAGGTAATGTGATGTGCTGAATGAAAATAGCAACTGCATCATTTTATTTATTTTTGGTGAGATATTCTACATGTCAGAAACTCAGGAAGCACATGTATTCTCACATTGGTGATGGAATTTCTCCAACTGAGTTTGAGAAATGTGAGGCAAAACAGCATTCTGAAGGTTTTACAATTTTCTCTCAATTCACTTGTCATTAATGCTTCATGATAGCTATGCATGCTCTATAAACCAAGTGAGTTTAAATTGCTTGCTTAGACTTTCTTACTGGAACAACAGTAGGTGCAAAATACCCTGAATCTGGTGAGATCTCCAACTTAGATGCTGGGCAGGATCCTGATATCATTTCAGCCATGCCGTATGCTTTTCTGCCTTTGCCCAAGGCTGTTTCAGTGAATAACAAAGCACTTGTTACCAGTAACAATCAGAATGGGGATACTTTTATTCCTTTGGACAAAATTAGCTGAGAGATAGGTTAAAAGGTATCTAAATATCTTCTTTCTGATAACTTTGATTATATAGAACTACCTTATGTGTGCACTTCCTCTGTGAGCTACCAAACTCAG